>NC_091383.1:2287015-2517015 GCF_038502225.1 Cherax quadricarinatus
TTCTAAGAGGGTGAGTGCACAGGTCTTCTCTTCAATTGAAAGTTTAGTTGGACCCATTCTGACCACTTGGAGTGGAGATTTAGCATGGCAAAGTTCGTGGTTGAGTGAAAAAAAGTGGCACTAAGGAACAATGTAGCAAGCCCCCTTCCTCACCAAGCTCTGGAAGAACACTGAAGCGTGGCATGGTGGGAACAATGCAGCAAGACGGGGTCCAGTACACTACGTCATCACGCCCTTCCTATGGCAGAAATGCGAGCGAAATGTATGCCTCCAAATTTCGTGTGTATATTTTTTCTGCGTTGGACATGTAAAGATTTTTTTTTGCAGGTGCTGTACTATAATGAAGGCATAACTGTACTAGCATACAGTGGTACCTGGAGTTTCGAACAGCTCCCAACTCGTATAATTAAGCAAGTGTATTTTGTAAGTGCTCTTGCAAGTTCATAACTTGAGGTACCATTGTACTAGAATGAAGGCGTTTCTCATAGCAGACAAAGTCGATGTTTTTACTGTTTACAAATGTCTTTAAAACAATAATGTATGTAATATACATATGTAGAAATTTTTGGAATTAAAAAAAATTTAATTTTTTCTCAAATTGTTTAAAATAGTCAGTGCTTTTAAAAACTTCTCTTATAGGTACATTTCTTTTTGTAAATTTGATTGAAAAAGTGCATAAAAAATGAATAGCACGTGCTATGATGACCTGTCAATGTACAGTGGACCACCGCCTTACCATCACCTCCCAACTCGAACAATTGTGTAAGTGTATTTTTGTAAGTGCTTTTGTACGTGTATTTTTGGGGGTCTGAAACAGACTAATCTAATTTACAATATTTCTTATGGGAACAAATTCGTTCGGTAACGGCACCCGAACAGACTTCTGGAATGAATTAATATTGTAAGGCGGGGGTCCACTGTATTATACAATTTTGGATGTATTTTTTAACTGCATTTATGAAAAATTGCACTAGTATATAGAGAAGCTTTATAAGAGAGGTTATTGTATATACAAAACACAAGTAGCCAGACTGAAACTTGTGACAACGTTTCTGTCCGACTTTGTGTCTAGTCAGTAGTCCAGTTTAGACTGAAACGTGGGTTATTTGTGTATTCCAGTCACAGTATTGTGACATTTTATTAGTGGAAACCAGTTAGTCGGACTTGAGTCCTGGAATGGGAAGTACAATGCGTACACTTTAAAGGATGGGTTAGGGATACTTGCTGTTTAGTGACATCCAAACTGTCGTATCTGTGTCTCAGCAAAGACATGATAGTATGAATGATGGTGAAAGTGGTGTTTTTTTTTTTTTTTTTTGGTCACCCTGCCTTGGTGGGAGGCAGCTAGAATGTTAAAAAAAATATATACAGTAAATAGTGCTTTAAAGTGTTGGTTCCCTTCAAGAGTCTGAAGGTTCTTGCAGACACTGAAGAACTTCCCTTCTCTTGGATTGAACCTAATTACTTTCCAGGTGCTGTACTATCCCTGTGGGATTACCTCTTACCTATAATTATAATGCAGCTCTTGCCTATAATTATAATACAGCATTGTTTTACTGAAGTTTAGATATTGAGTTATCCTTCATTACTGTATCTGCAATTCCTCATTAGTCTTCCATACAGTAGGCAGCTTGTCTTCATTACTGTATCTGCAGTTTTCAATTTTCTTCTGTACAGCAGGCAGCAAGCAGGGCATCTGTTTTATATATGGTGCTTTTGGGTAACTTTCAAGTCTGTTACGTACTCTGCTCAGTGCAATTTAGTTAATGCTTATAAGCAGTATACTTGTACTTCTTAGTACTATGTTCCCTGTTAATGAACCCCAAGCATTACACTGAAGGTACTTGGGTATATATGGGTAGCTTGGTATATGGCCCCTCATGACTGACACCTGGTCTCGTATCTGCTTCAATGTCTTGCCTTAACTCTGCTCCAGCTGCTTTGATAGTCAAGGATATTAATACACCTACCATCCGACTGACGACCTGCTCGACTTACGACCACTCAACTTATGACCGTGTTTTTTATGCCAAATTTCTGGGAAATAAACAAGTATTTGTGTTTTACACAGGGTTTATCCTAAACCTTACAGTATGAAATACAGTACTAACAACATAAAAAGTAAAGTAAAACATGAAATACCAAAATAAAACAATAAAATAAAGTCATTACAAAAATGTTTTGTTGATATTCAGTAGTAAAGTTCGACTTGTGACCATTTCGACTTACGACCGGTTTCTCGGAACCGAACTCGGTCGTAAGTCGGATGGTAGGTGTATATCTTAATTTCTGACTTTGTTTAGGCTCTGAAGGCAGTATGTAATCTAATTTGGAAATGTTTCTCATGAAAAAATGAAAAAAAAATACGAAAAATTTTACTTGTTACACTTATACCCTCACTTTTTTATATTATTTATGTATAAAACGCATCAAATTAGTTGTCCATTGTTATGGGTGAACAAATTAGCTCGCACAGTTTTGGAAATTTTATCTACCCATTAATTTTGGCATTAAGCGAGTTGCATAATCCATTATTTTTTCATTTTGACATGTCGCTTAGCTCTTCTCTTGTTCTTAATTCATTTATTTCAGAATCTATGTATGCATCTTGTCAAGAAAACTTATTTCTGGTTGTTATTCTTAAGCTATCCTAACTTGAAATACTTGTAAGACCTGTGTAGAATCCTTCCTGCGTAAGCCGTGCCTGTTGAAAGAGGCGACTAAAATGCTGGAGGCAAGGTACTAGTAGCCCCTTAGATGGCAAAAGTCTACAAAATACACAGCTAGATGTTTGACGTGTGTAATTCATCGTCAAGTATTTCGTAAATGTTACTCAGGTTCACTTTAAAGTGTTAATTAACGATGCACAAAATGATCTCTCTTAAAAATAGTGCCATATATTTATTGTTTTCTGTTGGCTTAGTGATGGTAATCAATGTCCTTCAAAATGTATTAAATACTTTCACTTAAACTATACAGTCTCCCACCGAGGTATGTATAGTTATCTTCGTTTAATGCACCGGCAGTATCCTACCTAGGCAGGGCTGCCCAAAAGAAAAAACGAAAGTTTCTATTCTTAAATTTAGTAACATATACAGGAGAAGGGATTACTAGTCCCTTGCTCCCAGCATTTTAGTCGCCTCTTACGACATGCATGACTTAGGGGGAAGAGTCCTGTTACACTTCCCCATGGAGAACGTGCAGTTATATTGCTTGTATATTATTCTCGCAACATGAGGTTTTTGACTGAGTTACTTGTATGGAAGCGCATCATTTACCTGTATAGTTCCCATTATAGAAACATTCACATGAACAGAGCCTTTTATTTTATTGTTGAGCCTTTCTCTTGGTAAAAGCTGCTCCCAGAGTGAAACTTGGCTTAATAAATGAAATGTCTTACTCTGCCATTTATCTTCGATTTACTATTTTGGCAAATAACTCCCACTTAGGAGAGGAAACTTGTGATGCCATTTTGTTTGGTCCTCTTGCATTTTTTCGCTTAGTTGTGACTTGACAATCTCCCAGACGGATTGAAGCAGTTTCAAGTTTCCTGTCCTTTGTGTGAGTTCTTTGTGACTTGTTCCAGCATTAGTATTGTGACTTTGTATTCACTGATAGTTGACCTCTGCCCAAGTTAACTGTTTATAGGATAGTATGATAACACTGATTTATCCTTGATAGTAAAGGAATAATATTTTGAGCAGTATTATTAGTTTCGTATTATCATACTCAGGATGATGGGGGTTTTGTATTGTCTAATAATGTCTTGTTTACATGTAATTTGTTATGCAAGTTTTAAGGTCCTTCAGTATTTTATTTTACTGATTTGTTAAGCAGATTTGTTTTATACATTGAATGAGTTGTGTTGGGAAGAGCATACATTATTCTGGTTTTATAAAAAATACTCTATTGGATTCCTAATTAGTAATGAAAATTGTTTACCTAACAGCCAAGCAAACCCAAAGGAGACGGTAGAAACAAGAGTAAAAAGGTGCCAAGAATGACGTCCAACACTCGAGAACGACAAATCAAGCTGGCGATCGCACATGGTGAATATATTACACCACAACCGCAGTATAGAACACCAATGAACCAGCTGAATGAGGTTTGTCATATAAGAATATTTATTATTTAATATTCAACTTCTTTATATAACTAGTGTTCAGTGGTCAGTCGTCAGTGTTCAGTGGTCAGTCGTCAGTGGTCAGTGGTCAGTCGTCACGTGAGGTCACAGACCCTGAGCTGCTTTGGGGATTAGCGTGGACGGTTACAAAGCATGGCTTGCTTCTGCAGTGTTTTAAAAACTGAGTTTGGAGAGTTGAAGGAGGAGGTCTTGCTTCTCCAGGAGGAGATTAGGAGGCTGAAGGTCCACCTCAATGGGCCTGGGAGAGAGTGTGAGGTGGTTGGAGATGTGGGGAATGAGGCTTCTAGCAGTGAGGTGCAGTCTGTCTCTCACTGTGAGGAGGCTGTAGGTGGGGAGGTAGCAACGGGTACCAGCAGTGAGGTGCAGCCCAGCACCTGCTACAAGTGGCGAGTTGTTCACAGTAATGGGAGGCGCATCAGAGTAAGGAAAGTTAAGAGTGAAGATCTGAAGGTAGGAAATCGCTTCTCTGTTCTCCAGGATGAATGTACTTCAGTGGCCAGTGAAGGTAAGGGTACTACTGCCCCTGCTAATGAAGGTAAGCGCATTCTTGTGGTTGGTGACTCTCAGGTAAGATATGTTGACCGTGCTTTTTGTAATAGGAATAAGAAGATGAGAGATAGAGTGTGCTTCCCTGGAGCTGGTGTTGGGGACATTGTCAACAGACTGGATAATATCATGTCAGGTAATGGGAACAAGCCCATTATCTGTCTCAGTGCTGGTGGAAATGATATTGGGAAGGGTAGGAGAGAAGAGCTGCTAGATAAGTACAGGTCAGCTATAGATTTCATTAAGTCTAAGGGAGGGATCCCAATCATATGTAGCATCTTGCCTAGAAGGGGAGTAGGAAATGAATGGTTGTCTAGGGCAATTGGTGTAAATTGCTGGCTAGACAGATACTGCAAGGAACTTGCAATCCCATTCATTGACAACTGGAACAACTTTTATGGCAAACATGATATGTATGCAAGGGATGGGGTTCATCTCTCTGGGGCAGGGGTGGTAGCACTTGCAGACTCGATTGAGAAGGCCATTGGTGAAATGCCTATGATTTTAAACTGATGGAAGATAGAGGTATGGGTGTGTGTGGGAAACAAGCAGGTTGCAACACTAGGGTTGGAAACAGTAAATGTATAAAAGGCATTCAGCATGAAGTTATAAATAAAGACAATAGAACAGGTCAGAAAACAAAGGGGGACAGCAGAGGGCAGCAAGGGACTAGCTCCCTTAAGGTTTACTATACTAATAGCAGGAGTGTTAGAAATAAGATAGATGAGCTAAGATTAATTGCAAGTGCAGGAAACATAGATATTATTGCTATAACAGAGACCTGGCTCAATCTGAAAGATAGAGAGATGCCATCTGAATGTCACATACAAGGCTATAAATTATTCCACACTGACAGGGTCAACAGGAAAGGTGGTGGAGTAGCGATGTATGTCAGAGACAATTTAAATTGTTGTGTTAGACAAGATATTAAATTAGAAGCGTCAGCCACTGAATCTGTTTGGTTACAGCTTCTCGAGGGCCGAGAAAAACTAATTTTGGGTGTGATTTACAGGGCCCCAAATCTTGATAGGGAGTGCAGTAAACTTCTATGGGACGAAATTCGTAAGGCATCTACATACGAAAATGTTGTGCTAATGGGAGATTTCAACTATAGACAGATTGACTGGAGCAATTTGACAGGAAATTTAGAGTCGGGTGACTTTCTTGATACGATCCAGGATTGTTTTTTAAAACAGTTTGTGACAGAGCCAACTAGGGGAAATAACCTCCTTGACTTGGTTCTTGCCAGTAGGGAAACACTAATTAATAATCTTGAGGTTAATGATGAGCTTGGGGAGAGTGATCACAAATCACTCAGTTTTAACATATCATGGAATTCCCCTAATAATGGCAATCAAGTCTCCGTCCCTAACTTTCGCTTGGCTGATTTCATAGGACTGAAAAATTACTTAGGTGGGCTGAACTGGAATGACCTGACTAGGGGTCAGGTAGGTGGTGATGGTTGCCGATATGATGCTTTCCAGGGCATAGTTCTAGCTGCTCAGTCAAATTATGTTCCAAATAGGGAAATCAGATCAAACAAAAATGATCCTAAATGGATGAACAATAGATTAAAATATCTGATTGGTCAAAAGAGAGGCATATATAGGCAAATCAAAAGAGGAGAGGGGCAATTAAGAAATCGATATATTCAGTTAAAGAGAGAAATAAAAAAGGGAATTAGAAAAGCAAAAAGAGATTATGAGGTTAAAGTTGCAAGAGAATCGAAGACTAACCCAAAAGGATTCTTTCAGGTATACAGAAGTAAGATCAGGGACAAGATAGGCCCACTCAAAAGTTCCTCGGGTCAGCTCACTGACAGTGATAAGGAAATGTGTAGAATTTTTAACACATACTTCCTCTCAGTTTTTACACAGGAGGATACCAGTGATATTCCAGTAATGATAAATTATGTAGAACAGGACGATAATAAACTGTGCACTATTAGGGTCACAAGTGACATGGTCCTTAGGCAAATAGATAAATTAAAACCTAACAAATCCCCAGGCCCTGATGAACTGTATGCAAGGGTTCTAAAGGAATGTAAAGAGGAGCTTAGCACACCTTTGGCTAATCTTTTCAACATATCACTACAAACTGGCATGGTGCCAGATAAGTGGAAAATGGCAAATGTGATACCTATTTTCAAAACAGGTGACAGGTCCTTAGCTTCGAACTATAGACCAATAAGCCTAACCTCCATAGTGGGAAAATTTATGGAATCAATAATTGCCGAGGCAGTTCGTAGCCACCTTGAAAAGCATAAATTAATCAACGAATCTCAGCATGGTTTTACAAAGGGACGTTCCTGCCTTACGAATTTATTAACTTTTTTCACTAAGGTATTTGAGGAGGTAGATCATGGTAACGAATATGATATTGTGTATATGGACTTCAGTAAGGCTTTTGACAGGGTCCCACATCAGAGACTATTGAGGAAAATTAAAGCACATGGAATAGGAGGAGAAATTTTTTCCTGGATAGAGGCATGGTTGACAAATAGGCAGCAGAGAGTTTGCATAAATGGGGAGAAATCAGAGTGGGGAAGCGTCACGAGCGGTGTTCCACAGGGGTCAGTGTTGGGCCCCCTGCTGTTCACAATCTACATAAACGACATAGATGAGGGCATAAAGAGCGACATCGGCAAGTTTGCCGATGACACCAAAATAGGCCGTCGAATTCATTCTGACGAGGACATTCGAGCACTCCAGGAAGATTTGAATAGACTGATGCAGTGGTCGGAGAAGTGGCAGATGCAGTTTAATATAGACAAATGCAAAGTTCTAAATGTTGGACAGGACAATAACCATGCCACATATAAACTAAATAATGTAGATCTTAATATTACGGATTGCGAAAAAGATTTAGGAGTTCTGGTTAGCAGTAATCTGAAACCAAGACAACAGTGCATAAGTGTTCGCAATAAAGCTAATAGAATCCTTGGCTTCATATCAAGAAGCATAAATAATAGGAGTCCTCAGGTTGTTCTTCAACTCTATACATCCTTGGTTAGGCCTCATTTAGATTATGCTGCACAGTTTTGGTCACCGTATTACAGAATGGATATAAATTCTCTGGAAAATGTACAAAGGAGGATGACAAAGATGATCCCATGTATCAGAAACCTTCCCTATGAGGATAGACTAAGGGCCCTGAAACTGCACTCTCTAGAAAGACGTAGAATTAGGGGGGATATGATTGAGGTTTATAAGTGGAAGACAGGAATAAATAAAGGGGATGTAAATAGTGTGCTGATAATATCTAGCCTAGACAGGACTCGCAGCAATGGTTTTAAGTTGGAAAAATTCAGATTCAGGAGGGATATAGGAAAGTACTGGTTTGGTAATAGAGTTGTGGATGAGTGGAACAAACTCCCAAGTACCGTTATAGAGGCCAGAACGTTGTGTAGCTTTAAAAATAGGTTGGATAAATACATGAGTAGATGTGGGTGGGTGTGAGTTAGACCTGATAGCTTGTGCTAACGGGTCGGTTGCCGTGTTCCTCCCTTGAGTCAATGTGACCTGACCTGACTAGGTTGGGTGCATTGGCTTAAGCCGGTAGGGACTTGGACCTGCCTCGCATGGGCCAGTAGGCCTTCTGCAGTGTTCCTTCGTTCTTATGTTCTTATGTTCTTATGTAATGTTTGAGTGTGAGGTAGGTGACATGAAGTGATTCAGGGGTCATAGTTAGCAGGACTTGACTCCTGGAGGTGGGAAGTACAGTGTCTGTACTCTGAAGGATGAGAGAGGATGTTATTCCTGGAGGTGGGAAGTACAGTGTCTGTACTCTGAAGGATGAGTGAGGATGTTACAGTCCTGGAGGTGGGAAATACAGTACCTGTACTCTGAAGGATGAGTGAGGATGTTAGTCCTGGAGGTGGGAAGTACAGTATCTGTACTCTTGAAGGATGAGTGAGGATGTTAGTCCTGGAGGTGGGAAGTACAGTGTCTGTACTCTGAAGGATGAGTGAGGATGTTACAGTACTGGAGGTGGGAAGTACAGTACCTGTACTCTGAAGGATGAGTGAGGATGTTACAGTACTGGAGGTGGGAAGTACAGTACCTGTACTCTGAAGGATGAGTGAGGATGTTACAGTCCTGGAGGTGGGAAGTACAGTGCCTGTACTCTGAAGGATGAGTGAGGATGTTACAGTCCTGGAGATGGGAAGTACAGTACCTGTACTCTGAAGGATGAGTGAGGATGTTACAGTACTGGAGGTGGGAAGTACAGTACCTGTACTCTGAAGGATGAGTGAGGATGTTACAGTCCTGGAGGTGGGAAGTACAGTACCTGTACTCTGAAGGATGAGTGAGGATGTTAGTCCTGGAGGTGGGAAGTACAGTACCTGCACTCTGAAGGATGAGTGAGGATGTTAGTCCTGGAGGTGGGAAGTACAGTACCTGTACTCTGAAGGATAAGTGAGGATGTTACAGTCCTGGAGGTGGGAAGTACAGTACCTGCACTCTGAAGGATGAGTGAGGATGTTACAGTCCTGGAGGTGGGAAGTGCAGTACCTGTACTCTGAAGGATGAGTGAGGATGTTACAGTCCTGGAGGTGGGAAGTACAGTGCCTGTACTCTTGAAGGATGAGTGAGGATATTACAGTCCTGGAGGTAGGAAGTACAGTACCTGTACTCTGAAGGATGAGTGAGGATGTTACAGTCCTGGAGGTGGGAAGTACAGTGCCTGTACTCTTGAAGGATGAGTGAGGATGTTACAGTCCTGGAGGTGGGAAGTACAGTACCTGCACTCTGAAGGATGAGTGAGGATGTTACAGTCCTGAAGGTGGGAAGTACAGTATGTGTACTCTGAAGGATGAGTGAGGATGTTACAGTCCTGGAGGTGGGAAGTAGAGTACCTGTACTCTGAAGGATGAGTGAGGATGTTGAAGTTGAGAGGGTCATCTGAACTATATAAGTATACTTATGGCAGGACAACAACTGAATGAACAATACACAAATAACCCGCACATAGAAGAGAGGAGTTTACCACGACGTTTGGGTCCGACTTCGACCATTTACAAAGTCACACTTTGTAAATGGTCCAAGTTGGACCGAAACATTGTCGTAAGCTCCTCTCTTCTATGTGCGAGTTATTTGTGTATTGTTGTTCATTATTTTTTTAGTTATTCTTGCATTTTTTTCCTTGACATTTTAGTGCAAATAATTATAATTATGTTATCAACAAATTTTGTTGAAAATAAGAAAAAGTTTTGGAGTGAGATTAACAAGTTAAGAAAGCCTAGAGAACAAATGGATTTGTCAGTTAAAAATAGGAGAGGAGAGTTATTAAATGGAGAGTTAGAGGTATTGGGAAGATGGAGGGAATATTTTGAGGAATTGTTAAATGTTGATGAAGATAGAGAAGCTGTGATTTCGTGTATAGGGCAAGGAGGAACAACATCTTGTAGGAGTGAGGAAGAGCCAGTTGTGAGTGTGGGGGAAGTTCGTGAGGCAGTAGGTAAAATGAAAGGGGGTAAGGCAGCCAGGATTGATGGGATAAAGATAGAAATGTTAAAAGCAGGTGGGGATATAGTTTTGGAGTGGTTGGTGCAATTATTTAATAAATGTATGGAAGATGGTAAGGTACCTAGGGATTGGCAGAGAGCATGCATAGTTCCTTTGTATAAAGGCAAAGGGGATAAAAGAGAGTGCAAAAATTATAGGGGGATAAGTCTGTTGAGTATACCTGGCAAAGTGTATGGTAGAGTTATTATTGAAAGAATTAAGAGTAAGACGGAGAATAGGATAGCAGATGAACAAGGAGGGTTTAGGAAAGGTAGGGGGTGTGTGGACCAGGTGTTTGCAGTGAAACATATAAGTGAACAGTATTTAGATAAGGCTAAAGAGGTCTTTGTGGCATTTATGGATTTGGAAAAGGTGTATGACAGGGTGGATAGGGGGGCAATGTGGCAGATGTTGCAGGTGTATGGTGTAGGAGGTAGGTTACTGAAAGCAGTGAAGAGTTTTTACGAGGATAGTGAGGCTCAAATTAGAGTATGTAGGAAAGAGGGAAATTATTTCCCAGTAAAAGTAGGCCTTAGACAAGGATGTGTGATGTCACCGTGGTTGTTTAATATATTTATAGATGGGGTTGTAAGAGAAGTAAATGCGAGGGTCTTGACAAGAGGCGTGGAGTTAAAAGATAAAGAATCACACATAAAGTGGGAGTTGTCACAGTTGCTCTTTGCTGATGACACTGTGCTCTTGGGAGATTCTGAAGAGAAGTTGCAGAGATTGGTGGGTGAATTTGGTAGGGTGTGCAAAAGAAGAAAATTGAAAGTGAATACAGGAAAGAGTAAGGTTATGAGGATAAAAAGATTAGGTGATGAAAGTTTGGATATCAGATTGGAGGGAGAGAGTATGGAGGAGGTGAATGTATTCAGATATTTGGGAGTGGACGTGTCAGCGGATGGGTCTATGAAAGATGAGGTGAATCATAAAATTGATGAGGGGAAAAGGGTGAGTGGTGCACTTAGGAGTCTGTGAAGACAAAGAACTTTGTCCTTGGAGGCAAAGAGGGGAATGTATGAGAGTATAGTTTTACCAACGCTATTATATGGGTGTGAAGTATGGGTGATAAATGTTGCAGCGAGGAGAAGGCTGGAGGCAGTGGAGATGTCATGTCTGAGAGCAATGTGTGGTGTGAATATAATGCAGAGAATTCGTAGTTTGGAAGTTAGGAGGAGGTGCGGGATTACCAAAACTGTTGTCCACAGGGCTGAGGAAGGGTTGTTGAGGTGGTTCGGACATGTGGAGAGAATGGAGCGAAACAGAGTAACTTCAAGAGTGTATCAGTCTGTAGTGGAAGGAAGGCGGGGTAGGGGTCAGCCTAGGAAAGGTTGGAGGGAGGGGGTAAAGGAGGTTTTGTGTGCGAGGGGCTTGGACTTCCAGCAGGCATGCGTGAGCGTGTTTGATAGGAGTGAATGGAGACAAATGGTTTTTAATACTTGACGTGCTGTTGGAGTGTGAGCAAAGTAACATTTATGAAGGGGTTCAGGGAAACCGGCAGGCCGGACTTGAGTCCTGGAGATGGGAAGTACAGTGCCTGCACTCTGAAGGAGGGGTGTTAATGTTGCAGTTTAAAAACTGTAGTGTAAAGCACCCTTCTGGCAAGACAGTGATGGAGTGAATGATGGTGAAAGTTTTTCTTTTTCGGGCCACCCTGCCTTGCTGGGAATCGGCCAGTGTGATAATAAAAAAAAAAAAAAAAATTATAAAATTGTTAGCAAATTGGTAAATTTTCAACTACATGACTTAATGGAAGTCGTCCTTTTAATAACGTAAATCATTTGTTAAAGACTGAAACCCTTGATAAAGAAGCATTATCATTTATATTTAAAATGTATTTTTTGCTTAAAATTGTACAGGTCGGCCATCACTGATCCAGCAAACGCTATTCCGGTTACATCACTAACCCGGCAGTAATTTCTGACTAATCCTGCAGAATCTGTTGGGTTAAGTGTATTCTAGCCTAACTACTATGTAATCTGGCACTCGGCAGGTCCTGATGATGCCGGATTACTGATGGTCGACTTGTATTTGTGTAGTATTCATTTGTATGGTAGTTTCATTGAGAGACTCTCAAAAATGAAACCGCATGATTGCCACAAACCATGGAAAGGGATGGAGTTAGAACCCATGGCCCAGTGGTTTGATCCTGGAGCTTTACGACTCTCTTGCCATGGATTCAAACTCCATCCGTTCCATGGTATGCTTACACTGGGAGTTGTAACCAGATGTCTTTTTTTTAACTAGGGTATATACGACGATTCGGTCGGCGTACATGCTGCTGACGGGCGGCCACTACGGCCCAATAGCATAGAACTTCGTGGTCACTATGGTAATTCACAAACTGGGGTATGTACACTTTTATTTGTTATTATTCATTATCATTTCTATATTTTCTCTCCATTGTAATAATATTTAAGATCAAACGTGAACATCAAAATGGTATACAATACCGACAGGTTGTTAGGTAAGACACATATGCAACAGTTAGACAACTTTATTCCGAAACGTTTCGCCTACACAGTAGGCTTCTTCAGTCGAATACAGAAAGTAGGCAGGAACAGTAGAGATGTGATTACATCGTCTTCACATCTCTACTGTTCCTGCCTACTTTCTGTATTCGACTGAAGAAGCCTACTGTGTAGGCGAAACGTTTCGGAATAAAGATGTCTAACTGTTGCATATGTGTCTTACCTAACAAGATCAAACATCCAACATCTGGCACCGAATTCACGAACCCCAAATGAATGATGATTTTATATTTTAGATGTTATGAGTACAACTGTCACTCAAGGTGACAATATTACAGAGGTCATCACTACAAGTGACACTTAACCCGTAAACGGTCCAAGCAGATCTACGTTCACATGTGTAGTGCTACAAAAGTAGATCTACGTTCACATGTGTAGTGCTACAAAAGTAGATCTACGTTCACATGTGTAGTTCTACAAAAGTAGATCTACGTTCACATGTGTAGTGCTACAAAAGTAGATCTACGTTCACATGTGTAGTTCTACAAAAGTAGATCTGTTTTTTTTTTTACATATTTTCAAATGTAAAAAAACAAATAGATTACTTTTTTTACATTCAAATGTTGAAAAAAACGTATATATACGTTTGGTCCGTTTACGGGTTAAGGGGACGTTGCCTCTTGTATCTAGATTCATCATATAATTCATGTGAAAAATAATAATCTCATTTGTTTTACTTTCGTTGTTTTTTGATAATGAATTTGTTGTCTCAGCCTACCAAAATATTCTAACTTGTTGCCAGAAATATAACTTCATTATGAAGTGTGTATAACCTGTGGGTATATTTTATTGCTGATATACTGAGAGGTATATATCTCAGTGTATGTTAATATACAGTGGACCCCCGGTTAACGAACTTTTTTCATTCCAGTAGTATGTTCAGGTGCCAGTACTGACCGAATTTTTTCCCATAAGGAATATTGTGAAGTAGATTAGTCCATTTCAGACCCCCAAACATACACGTACAAACGCACTTACATAAATACAATTACATAATTGGTCGCATTTGGAGGTGATCGTTAAGCGGGGGTCCACTGTAGTTTTTGTTTTGTTTGCAGTACTCTTAGATCCATTATAAAGCTCTATATTGATTTTTTTTTTTGTAAATGCTATTCAAAAAGTATATTGAAAATATAATAAAAAGGGCTATGTAGGCCTTTTCATGTACTATACAATTTTCGATTTACTTTTTATCAGTTACATTTAAAAAATCAGCCTTGCCTATGGCCAGGCTCTGAGAGTAGGGAAACTTTCGAAACTCTTCAAAGGTAAAGTAGAGAGGAGCTTTGTAAAACAGCGGACTATATTTAAAAAAAAAAAGGTCAAATCTATCCCTTTTTTTTCCTTACATATTTTCTGCATTTTCAAGCTGGATGTAATGTATGCCATGAATTCCCACCCCCATGCCTACTCTCCGACACACGAGATGAACCAGGCACTGCCAGCATCAGACGGCCAGGGTTATCCTCCTCCGTATCAGGATCAGTACTCAGGATACCCACCACCTCCTTATACTCCTGATGGCACACTATCACAGGGTAAGAAACACACTTTTTCTCTGTGAATTTATTTACATGTATATGTGGGTGGGGGAGGTGTAGAGAGATAGTGAGAGAATTGAAGCATGAGGGATGGTAAATTTTATATATATATTTTTTTTGGAAGATTGTTGGTGGGTTAAAAAATGGTGTGATTCCAGTTTATATTGGAATAAGTAGGGATTTTTTTTTTTTTTTTTTTTTTTTTTTTTTTTTTATTTTAGTTTAATATGCTTTTGGACTTGAGTCCTGGAGGTGGGAAGGACAGTGTTGCATTTCTGGCTGGAGGGAGTTCCATGGGTCAACACTCCTGTGGCCCAGTCCATGACCAGGGCTCATGGTAGACCAGGGTTTGATCAACCAGGCTGTTACTGCTAGTCACATCCAATCCAATGTACAAACCACAGCCCAGCTAATCAGGTACTAACTTTAGGTGTCTGTCCAGCTCCCTCTTGAAGACAGTCAGGGGTCTGTTATGTATGATAGGAGGCTGTTGAACAGTCTTGGACCCCTGAGGACCCCTGACACTGTGTTTTCTTTCAGTACTCACAGCACCCTTCATTGGGGGAATGTTGCACTGTCTGCTGAGTCTTTTGTTATCATAATGAGAGATTTCAGTGTGCAGACTTGGGACCAGTCCATCAGATTTTCTAGGTATAAATTATGATGTGCCTTTCTCCCCCGTGTTCCAGGGAATACAGGTCAAGGGACTTCAGATGTTCCCAGTAATTAAGGTGCTTGACTGAACTTATATGAGCAGTGAAAGTTCTTTGTGCATTCTCCAGATCTGTAATTTTGCTTTCTTTGAAAGGGGCTGTTATTGTACAGTAGTATTCCAGCCTTGATAGAACAAGTGACTTGAAGATCATCACTGACTTGTCATGACTTTTTTTTTAGGTTCTCATTATCCTTCTCTTCTTTCAACAAACCGGCCATATCCCACCAAGACAGGGTGACCCAAAAAGAAAAACAAGTTTCTCTCTCTAACTTTAGTAATGTATACAGGAGAAGGGGTTACTAGCCCCTTGCTCCTGGCATTTTGGTTGCCTCTTACGACACACATGGCTTACAGAGGAAGAATTTTGTTCCACTTCCCCATGGAGATATTTATCCATCCTGTTAGTGTCACTATACTGTGGTGGAAAATGACATTGTGGTAAAAAATGTGTTGGTGCCCCATCACCCAGGCTGTGGGTCATACACTAGATTGTGTGCAGCCAGGGCAAGCACTGGACCACAGGGGCATTGACCCTCAACACAACCTCCATGTAGACATTATATATGGATGTAACTGATTTGTCATATTATTTAGTGATGACAGGAATGTGAAGCACAAAGAAAATGATGTCAATGGAGGAAAGAGAAGTGGAAGTCAATGTTTGAAAGGGATTTCAGGAGAAAGATGGGTTTGACAGAAAGTGATGAGGTCACTGTGATGTGGACTTCTGAATGTAGGGTGTGTGTGTGTGTGTGTGTGTGTGTGTGTGTGTGTGTGTGTGTGTGTGTGTGTGTGTGTGTGTGTGTGTGTGTGTGTGTGTGTGTGTGTGTGTGTGTGTGTGTGTGTGTGTGTGTGTGTGTGTGTGTGTGTGTGTGTGTGTGTGTGTGTGTGTGTGTGTGTGTGTGTGTGTGTGTGTGTGTGTGTGTGTGTGTGTGTGTGTGTGTGTGTGTGTGTGTGTGTGTGTGTGTGTGTGTGTGTGTAGAGATTTCTTGTTAATGATGGAGGCAGTCCTATGGGAAACATTTGAAATAGTCTTGTTCTGCATTATGTTTTGTGCCCTCTTCATTTTGCAACTTTAAAATAGCCTTGCTCTGCATTGAGATAAGAGTTTGGATTTTTAACCCTGGAGGGTTAGCCACCCAGGATAGCCCAAGAGTTGGTGCATTGTCGAGGACTGTCTTATTTCCAGTGTCCCCCCAGGATGCCACCCACACCAGTCAACTAACACTCAGGTACCTACTTGTTTGCTAGGTGAATGGAGGCAGCAGGTGTAAGGAAACACACCTAATGTTTCAATGTTTCCACCACCGGGGATTGAATCAAATACTTAGTGTATGAGATGAAAACGTTACAAGTTAAAAATAGTCTTATTCTGCATTGTCTCTTTAAACCCTCTTCATTTTACAAGTTTTAATGTTGTTTTTCAGGTAGCACTCCTAGTCGTAATTCAGGTCAACGTGCTCCATCAAATCGACCAATGCAGCCTCCTCCAGATCCACCTAGCCACAGCAATACACCCACTCCACCAGGTGGCTCCCACAGTGGTACACCAACACGTTTACGTGGACCTTCCCAGGGACGAGAATCATTACCTCCACC
Organism: Cherax quadricarinatus; assembly: GCF_038502225.1. Classification (NCBI taxonomy): domain Eukaryota; kingdom Metazoa; phylum Arthropoda; class Malacostraca; order Decapoda; family Parastacidae; genus Cherax; species Cherax quadricarinatus. The sequence goes on from NC_091383.1 coordinate 2,303,602, forward strand.
ACCGCCTCCACCTGCTGACCGACAGGTAACCAGCCATCTTGCAGGTTAAATGCACATAGCTGGTAGGTAGGCATAGATAAACCATAGGGATGTCGGGAAATATTTCTTCAGTCTCACAGTGGTGAAGAATGAAGGGATGACTGCCAGTGAAAAAGTTCTATACATTGTTTTAACCCTTTAACAGAGTGACTTCAAGAGTGTATCAGTCTGTAGTGGAAGGAAGGTGGGGGTAGGGGTCGGCCTAGGAAAGGTTGGAGGGAGGGGGTAAAGGAGGTTTTGTGTGCAGGGGGCTTGGACTTCCAGCAGGCATGCATGAGTGTGTTTGATAGGAGAGAATGGAGACAAATGGTTTTTAATACTTGACGTGCTGTTGGAGTGTGAGCAAAGTAACATTTATGAAGGGATTCAGGGAAACCGGCAGGCCGGACTTGAGTCCTGGAGATGGGAAGTACAGTGCCTGCACTCTGAAGGACGGGTGTTAATGTTGCAGTTTAAAAACTGTAGTGTAAAGCACCCTTCTGGCAAGACAGTGATGGAGTGAATGATGGTGAAAGTTATTCTTTTTCGGGCCACCCTGCCTTGGTGGGAATCGGCCAGTGTGATAATAAAAATAATAAAAAACGGTCCATACAGATCGACGTTCAAATTCGTAGCTCCAAAAGTAGATCTACTTTTTTTTACATATTTTCAAATATAACTAAAAAAAATTGTAGATAAAAGTTTTTACACATTTTCAAATTTTTTTTTTTTATTATCACACTGGCCGATTCCCACCAAGGCAGGGTGGTCACCAAGGCAGGGTGGTCACCAAGGCAGGGTGGTCACCAAGGCAGGGTGGTCACCAAGGCAGGGTGGTCACCAAGGCAGGGTGGCCCGAAAAAGAAAAACTTTCACCATCATTCACTCCATCACTGTCTTGCCAGAAGGGTGCTTTACACTACAGTTTTTAAACTGCAACATTAACACCCCTCCTTCAGAGTGCAGGCACTGTACTTACCATCTCCAGGACTCAAGTCCGGCCTGCCGGTTTCCCTGAACCCCTTCATAAATGTTACTTTGCTCACACTCCAACAGCACGTCAAGTATTAAAAACCATTTGTCTCCATTCACTCCTATCAAACACGCTCACGCATGCCTGCTGGAAGTCCAAGCCCCTCGCACACAAAACCTCCTTTACCCCCTCCCTCCAACCTTTCCTAGGCCGACCCCTACCCCGCCTTCCTTCCACTACAGACTGATACACTCTTGAAGTTATTCTGTTTCGCTCCATTCTCTCCACATGTCCGAACCACCTCAACAACTCTTCCTCAGCCCTCTGGACAACAGTTTTGGTAATCCCGCACCTCCTCCTAACTTCCAAACTACGAATTGTCTGCATTATATTCACACCACACATTGCTCTCAGACATGACATCTCCACTGCCTCCAGCCTTCTCCTCGCTGCAACATTCATCACCCATGCTTCACACCCATATAAGAGCGTTGGTAAAACTATACTCTCATACATTCCCCTCTTTGCCTCCAAGGACAAAGTTCTTTGTCTCCACAGACTCCTAAGTGCACCACTCACCCCTTTTCCCCTCATCAATTCTATGATTCACCTCATCTTTCATAGACCCATCCGCTGACACGTCCACTCCCAAATATCTGAATACATTCACCTCCTCCATACTCTCTCCCTCCAATCTGATATCCAAACTTTCATCACCTAATCTTTTTGTTACCCTCATAACCTTACTCTTTCCTGTATTCACTTTCAATTTTCTTCTTTTGCACACCCTACCAAATTCATCCACCAATCTCTGCAACTTCTCTTCAGAATCTCCCAAGAGCACAGTGTCATCAGCAAAGAGCAACTGTGACAACTCCCACTTTGTGTGATTCTTTATCTTTTAACTCCACGCCTCTTGCCAAGACCCTCGCATTTACTTCTCTTACAACCCCATCTATAAATATATTAAACAACCACGGTGACATCACACATCCTTGTCTAAGACCTACTTTTACCGGGAAATAATTTCCCTCCTTCCTACATACTCTAACTTGAGCCTCACTATCCTCGTAAAAACTCTTCACTGCTTTCAGTAACCTACCTCCTACACCATACACCTGCAACATCTGCCACATTGCCCCCCTATCCACCCTGTCATACGCCTTTTCCAAATCCATAAATGCCACAAAGACCTCTTTAGCCTTATCTAAATACTGTTCACTTATATGTTTCACTGCAAACACCTGGTCCACACACCCCCTACCTTTCCTAAAGCCTCCTTGTTCATCTGCTATCCTGTTCTCCGTCTTACTCTTAATTCTTTCAATAATAACTCTACCATACACTTTGCCAGGTATACTCAACAGACTTATCCCCCCTATAATTTTTGCACTCTCTTTTATCCCCTTTGCCTTTATACAAAGGAACTATGCATGCTCTCTGCCAATCCCTAGGTACCTTACCCTCTTCCATACATTTATTAAATAATTGCACCAACCACTCCAAAACTATATCCCCACCTGCTTTTAACATTTCTATCTTTATCCCATCAATCCTGGCTGCCTTACCCCCATTTCATTTTACCTACTGCCTCACGAACTTCCCCCACACTCACAACTGGCTCTTCCTCACTCCTACAAGATGTTGTTCCTCCTTGCCCTATACACGAAATCACAGCTTCTCTATCTTCATCAACATTTAACAATTCCTCAAAATATTCCCTCCATCTTCCCAATACCTCTAACTCTCCATTTAATAACTCTCCTCTCCTATTTTTAACTGACAAATCCATTTGTTCTCTAGGCTTTCTTAACTTGTTAATCTCACTCCAAAACTTTTTCTTATTTTCAACAAAATTTGTTGATAACATCTCACCCACTCTCTCATTTGCTCTCTTTTTACATTGCTTCACCACTCTCTTAACCTCTCTCTTTTTCTCCATATACTCTTCCCTCCTTGCATCACTTCTACTTTGTAAAAATTTCCCTTATGCTAACTTTTTCTCCCTTACTACTCTCTTCACATCATCATTCCACCAATCGCTCCTTTTCCCTCCCGCACCCACTTTCCTGTAACCACAAACTTCTGCTGAACACTCTAACACTACATTTTTAAACCTACCCCATACCTCTTCGATCCTATTGCCTATGCTCTCATTAGCCCATCTATCCTCCAATAGCTGTTTATATCTTACCCTAACTGCCTCCTCTTTTAGTTTATAAACCTTCACCTCTCTCTTCCCTGATGCTTCTATTCTCCTTGTATCCCATCTACCTTTTACTCTCAGTGTAGCTACAACTAGAAAGTGATCTGATATATCTGTGGCCCCTCTATAAACATGTACATCCTGAAGTCTACTCAACAGTCTTTTATCTACCAATACATAATCCAACAAACTACTGTCATTTCACCCTACATCAAATCTTGTATACTTATTTATCCTCTTTTTCTTAAAATATGTATTACCTATAACTAAACCCCTTTCTATACAAAGTTCAATCAAAGGGCTCCCATTATCATTTACACCTGGCACCCCAAACTTACCTACCACACCCTCTCTAAATGTTTCTCCTACTTTAGCATTCAGGTCCCCTACCACAATTACTCTCTCACTTGGTTCAAAGGCTCCTATACATTCATTTAACATCTCCCAAAATCTCTCTCTCTCCTCTGCATTCCTCTCTTCTCCAGGTGCATACACGCTTATTATGACCCACTTCTCGCATCCAACCTTTACTTTAATCCACATAATTCTTGAATTTACACATTCATATTCTCTTTTCTCCTTCCATAACTGATCATTTAACATTACTGCTACCCCTTTCTTTGCTCTAACTCTCTCAGATACTCCAGATTTAATCCCATTTATTTCCCCCCACTGAAACTCTCCTACCCCCTTCAGCTTTGTTTCGCTTAGAGCCAGGACATCCAACTTCTTTTCATTCATAACATCAGCAATCATCTGTTTCTTGTCATCCGCACTACATCCACGCACATTTAAGCATCCCAGTTTTATAAAGTTTTTCTTCTTCTCTTTTTTAGTAAATGTCTACAAGAGAAGGGGTTACTAGCCCATTGCTCCCGGCATTTTAGTCGCCTCATACGACACACATGGCTTACGGAGGAAAGATTCTTTTCCACTTCCCCATGGACAATAGAAGAAATAAAGAAGAACAAGAGCTATTTAGAAAAGGAGAAAAACCTAGATGTATGTATATATATATATGCATGTGCGTGTCTGTGAAGTGTGACCAAAGTGTAAGTAGGAGTAGCAAGATATCCCTGTTATCTAGCGTGTTTATGAGACAGAAAAAGAAACCAGCAATCCTACCATCATGTAAAACAGTTACAGGTTTCTGTTTCACAGTCATCTGGCAGGACAGTAGTACTTCCCTGGGTGGTTGCTGTCTACCAACCTGCTTCCTATATTTTCAAATGTAAGACAAAAAAGATCTACTTGTTTTTACATACTTTCAGATGTTGAAAAAATGTATATATACGTTTGGACCGTTTAAGGGTTAAGGGCAGGTATGGTAGGGTCCTTGAGGCTAAGAGGAAGTGAATCTGGCCAACAGATTGAAAGGTGGGGCCAGGAGCTAAGTCTCAACTCCTGCAGCAACACACAATAGACGAGTACTAATATTTTTACACCTTTATACACTACTGGACCTGCTCTTATTATAAACTATTTATGTATGTATGTTGTGCATCTTTATATGTATATACTTCTAATTCAAATTCAAAATGGGAATTGACACAGTTACTTTTTGCTGATGATACTGTGCTTATGGGAGATTCTAAAGAAAAATTGCAAAGGTTAGTGGATGAGTTTGGGAATGTGTGTAAAGGTAGAAAGTTGAAAGTGAACATAGAAAAGAGTAAGGTGATGAGGGTGTCAAATGATTTAGATAAAGAAAAATTGGATATCAAATTGGGGAGGAGGAGTATGGAAGAAGTGAATGTTTTCAGATACTTGGGAGTTGACGTGTCGGCGGATGGATTTATGAAGGATGAGGTTAATCATAGAATTGATGAGGGAAAAAAGGTGAGTGGTGCGTTGAGGTATATGTGGAGTCAAAAAACGTTATCTATGGAGGCAAAGAAGGGAATGTCTGAAAGTATAGTAGTACCAACACTCTTATATGGGTGTGAAGCTTGGGTGGTAAATGCAGCAGCGAGGAGACGGTTGGAGGCAGCGGAGATGTCCTGTTTAAGGGCAATGTGTGGTGTAAATATTATGCAGAAAATTCGGAGTGTGGAAATTAGGAGAAGGTGTGGAGTTAATAAAAGTATTAGTCAGAGGGCAGAAGAGGGGTTGTTGAGGTGGTTTGGTCATTTAGAGAGAATGGATCACAGTAGAATGACATGGAAAGCATATAAATCTATAGGGGAAGGAAGGCGGGGTAGGGGTCGTCCTCGAAAGGGTTGGAGAGAGGGGGTAAAGGAGGTTTTGTGGGTAAGGGGCTTGGACTTCCAGCAAGCGTGCGTGAGCGTGTTAGATAGGAGTGAATGGAGACGAATGGTACTTGGGACCTGACGATCTGTTGGAGTGTGAGCAGGGTAATATTTAGTGAAGGGATTCAGGGAAACCGGTTATTTTCATATAGTCGGACTTGAGTCCTGGAAATGGGAAGTACAGTGCCTGCACTTTAAAGGAGGGGTTTGGGATATTGGCAGTTTGGAGGGATATGTTGTGTATCTTTATATGTTTATGCTTCTAGACTGTTGTATTCTGAGCACCTCTGCAAAAACAGTGATAATGTGCGAGTGTGGTGAAAGTGTTGAATGATGATGAAAGTATTTTCTTTTTGGGGATTTTCTTTCTTTTTTGGGTCACCCTGCCTCGGTGGGAGACGGCCGACTTGTTGAAAAAAAAAAAAAAAAAAAACTTCTAAACTGTTGTGTTCTGAGCACCTCTGCAAAAGCAGTGATTGTGAGTGAGGTGAAAGTGTTGAATGATGATGAAAGTATTTTCTTTTTTGGGATTTTCTTACTTTTTTGGGTCACCCTGCCTCGGTGGGTCACCCTGCCTCGGTGGGAGACAGCCGACTTGTTGAAAAAAAAAAAAAAAATCTCCCTCTTGGCAAATAAGTTTCTGTCCTGGACTCAAGTCCTGGAGGTGGGAAGTACAGTGCTGCACTGTTGCAGTTCAGTGGGTCATCAGATCTGCAGTATCAGCATACTTACGACAAGACAGTGATTGAATGAACAACATTGAATGTGTTTTCTCTTTTTTTGGTTTCTCTACCTTGATGGAGGAGGGCAAGTGTATTAGTAGAAATAAAATTATTTTTTTAACAGGTGGTTGATGGAATCAATCAGAGGGCATCCATGTCACCGGGACCCGGGCGACACACCCAGCCAGCCTACCACCACGAACAGGACCTTCCTCCACCACCACCAACACCAGACAAGTCTGGAGAACCTGAACCACCACCACCATCACCACCCCCACCACCACCAGTGGCTCCTATACAACCACCAGGACAAATGGTTGGAGCACCATCATCTCCCTCTCCCCCACCGCTTGTGCCCAATGGCAATGCTCCAGGGGCTCCTCCACCACCACCCATGCCGCCACTCATGATAAATGGCGTCATAAAACAAGTGAGCCGTTTGCTTAGCTTTTTTTCTCCCTGTTGTATTTTTTTTCAGAATAAATGGTTCATTACCAGGTGTAAGTGTGGGGGACTTGTAGCCTTGAAGAAGTAAACAAAACTTTAAAAGGAAAAATACCGAGTGTCTCAGGAACTCGTAATAACATGGAATGGGTAGGATTTGAATCGATGGTGAGTCTTCAAACTCCAGATCAAGAGTTTTACCGATCATCGCCATGGGTTCAGAACCTCATCCATTCCCTGGTTTAAAAATTCTGACATTTCTCCTGTAGGCTGTTTAAAAATTCTCTTTCTGTCATCCCCGATCATTTGGGTATGCGACAGTTTGGGGGTTAAAGTCCACCTGTGTGGACAAAAGTTTGTCAATAGAGGATTGCACTTTACTGCATTTATGCCTCATTTTTTCAACACAAATTTTATAAATATTGAAAAAAAAAAAAATCACAATTTTTTATAAGCTTTTAGAAACTGATGATATACTGTACTCTATAATGCAAGTTAAACAACATTATGCATCCCAAGCTATGTCTGGTATACATATACTTTGAATAACTAAGGTGTACTGAACACTTGTCAGTGCTTACTAATAACCCACATGGAGATAATTTTTTTTTTTTTAACACGTCGGCTGTTTCCCACTGAGGCAGGGTGACCCAAAAAGAAAGATAATCCCAAAAAAGAAAGAAAAAACTTTCAACATCATTTAACACTTTCACCATTATTCATACATAATCACTGTCTTTGCAGAGGCGCTCAGATACAACAGTTCAGATGTCCCTCCAGGCTGCCAATATCCCAAACCCCTCCTTTAATGTGCAGGCATTGTACTTCCCATTTCCAGGACTCGAGTCCGGCTAACCGGTTTCCCTGAATCGTTTCACAAAATATTACCCTGCTCACACTCCAACAGCTCATCACGTCCCAAAAACTCGTCTCCATTCACTCCTATCTTACACACTCGCTCACGCTTGCTGGAAGTCCAAGCCCCACACCCACAAAACCTCCTTTACCCCCTCCCTCCTATCTTTTCGGGGATGACCCCTACCCCGCCTTCCTTCCCCTACAGATTTATGTGCTCTGAGTCATTCTACTTTGTTCCATTCTCTCTAAATGACCAAACCACCTCAACAACCCCTCTTCAGGCCTCTGACTAATTTTTTTTTTTTTTTTTTTTTTTCAACAAGTCGGCCGTCTCCCACCGAGGCAGGGTAATTAGTAATTCCACACCTTTTAATTTCCACACTATGAATTCTCTGCATAATATTTATAACCACACATTGCCTTTAGACATGACATCTCCACTGCCTCCAACCACCACCTCGCTGCAGCATTTACAACCCATGCTTCACACCCATATAAGAATGTTGGTACCACTATACTGTTGTACATTCCCTTCTTTGTCTCCATGGATAACGTTCTGTCTCTCCACAGATGCCTCAACGTACCACTCGCCTTTTTTCCTTCATCAGTTCTATGATTAACCTCAACCTTCATAAACCCATCAACTGACAAGTCAACTCCCAAATATCTGAAAACATACCTATATTCACTTTCAACTTTCTACCTTTACATGCCCTCCCAAACTCCTCCACTAACCTTTGCAACTTTTCTTTAGAATCCCCCAAAAGCACAGTATCATCAGCAAAAAAGTAACTGTGAACTCTCATTTTGTACTTGATTCCCCATAATTTAATCCCACCCCTCTCCCCAACACCCTATGATTTACTTCTATTACAACCCCATCTATAAATATATTAAACAACCATGGTGACATTACACATCCCTGTCTAAGATCTACTTTTACTGGGAAATAATCTCCCTCTCTCCTACACATCCTAACCTGAGCCTCGCTATCCTCATAAAAACTCTTTACAGCATTCAGTAACTTACCACCTATTCCATATACTTGTAACATCTGCCACATTTCTTCCCTTTCCACCCTATCATATGCCTTTCCTAAATCCATAAATGCAATGAAAACTTCCCTACCTTTATCTGAATACTGTTCACATAGATGCTTCACTGTAAACACCTGATGTACACATTCCCTACTCATTCTAAAGCCTCCCTGCTCATCTGCAATCCTACTCTCTGTCTTGCCTCTAATTTTTTCAACAATAACCCTACCATACACATTACCTGGTAAACTCAGTAAACTTATTTCCCTATAATTTTAACAATCTTTTTTGTCCCCTTCCCTTTATATGAAGGAATTATACACACTGCCATTCCCTAGGTACCAACCTACCTTTCATACATTTATTAAACAAAAATACCAACCACTCCAACACTATATCCCCCCTGCTTTTAACATTTCTGTCATGATCCTGTCAGTTCCAGCTGCTGTACCCCTTGTCGTCTTATGTAATGCCTTGCACGCCTCCCCCACACTCACATCCTGCTATTCTTCACTCCTGAAAGATGTTATACCTCCCTGACCAGTGCATGAAATTACTGCCTCCGTTACTTCATCGACATTTAAAAGTTCCTCAAAATATTCCCGCCATCTACCATAAACCTCCATCTCCCCATCTACTAACTCCCCTACTCTGTTTTTAACTGACAAATCCATTCGTTCCCTAGGCTTTCTTAACTTGTTTATCTCGCTCCAAAAATTTTTCTTAATCTCGGCAAAATTTCTTGTCAGTGCCTCTCCCACTGTATCATATGCTCTCCTTTTGTACTTTCTCCCCACTCTCTTCCTCTTTCTTTTACTCTTCATATACTCCACCCTTCTTATATCACTTCTGCTTTGTAAAGACCTCTCATAAGCTACCTTTTTCTCTTTTATTGCACCCTTTGCCTAATTACACCAGTCACTCCTCTTTCCTCCTGCACTTGCCCTCCTTTGGCTACAAACTTCTGCCTCGCATTCTAATACTGCATTTTAAAACTATCCTATCCCTCTTCAACCCCTCCCCCTGCTACCCATACTTGCACTTGCCCACCTTTCTGCCAATAATTACTTATATCTCACCCTAGCTTCCTTCTCCCTTAGTTTATAAACTTTGACCCCCTCTTACTTATTGTTGCCATTTTCCTTTTGTCCCGTCTACCTCTTACTCTAACTGTAGCTACAACTAGATAATGATCCGATATATCCGTTGCCCCTCTATAAACGTGTAATATACATTAAATATACAGATCAATTAATTATCCGAGTTTGTCTCCACCATGGGTTATTATTGAGCACCATATACTTTACGAAAAAAAATAGCAACTTTTTATTTTTTCCAGCAGCCACAGAGTGTTTTAGCCAAGCCCAAGAAAGTTGAGAAGAAAGTGCTGCCCCCAGTTGAAGTTGATGGTCGAAGCGAGTTACTCAAGGCTATCAGAGAAGGTAAGTAAGAGTAGGCTAGTCTAAACTGCTTTAATGTTGTTATAAAACTTTTGTGCTGTAGGAGTGTGAGCAAGGTAACATTTATGAAGGGTTTCAGGGAAACCAGTTAGCCGGACTTGATTCCTGGAGGTGGGAAGTACAGTGCCTGTACTCTGAAGGATGGGTGGAGATATGTTAGTTTTTCAACGATAGCATCACCATGCCTCTGGCAAGACAGTGATGGAGTGAGTGCTGATGAAAGTGCTTCCTCTCTTTTGGGTCATCCTGCCTAGGTGGGAGATGACTGATGTATTAAAAAAAAAAACGCATGTAGGGGAAAGAAACCTACAAGGACGTTTTGGTGCTGTATGCAGATTATTTGTGTATTGTTCCAGTCACTGTATTGTGCCATTTTATTGTTTATATATGCTTGTTAATGGCCTTGTATATATACTTGCAGGTATCCAGCTGCGTCCGAGGGTGGACGACGTCAAGACTAAGCCCAAGGAAGACCCAGACAGTATTGATGTTGCTTCCATCCTGCAGAGAAGATTTGCCTTTGAAGTTAGTGATAGTGAATCATCTTCTGATAGTGAGTCTGATAGTGACGAGTGGGACGAAACCAGCGCATAAAACGTCTGGATGGAACCACTTTTTAGCTTCTTCATGCGAGCTTCTGTCTTTTTTTAGCCGTTACAGACAGGATCAGAATATTCAGTGTATTCCCACATACCATGACTAAAGGAACTAGCACTCTACCAGAGTATCAGTTGAAATGATGTTTCTTAGTCGGTACAAGTCATGGTTCAGTATGTATCCTTTCTATTTTGAATGCTATGGTAGCAGGTGAAACACTTTTATGATTCACTATGTGTTTTGCTTGACCCCAAGTGAGACAAAACAGTATGGCCCATATCATAGGCCTCTGTAAGACTGGATTTGTGTTTAGTCCTATGATGGTATTGGTCAAAATTATTCAGAGACAGAATTTATATGGAATTGTGACCCCTTGTGGCACATAATGTGGCCTGTGGTTATGAAAGTCACTATATACATGGTGAAAGATTTATATTCTTTTGGGACCATGTAATCTATTTGTATGGTTTTTCAACACCTATTTAATTTGTAATTTAATTTCCCACAGCAGGTATGCATTGGAAAACAAATTAAGGAAGCTACATTGTTATGGAATATTTTTTATAGTTTCTTAATACATTTGTAAATTAGTTCCTTTATTGTATATGCTTTTGTTTGTGATATCCTGTTGCCCTTCTCTTGTTAATACAGACATAACTATTGTGTATAAATTTCTGGCTTATGTTAAGTTCTATTTCCAAAGACAAAGCTTTTTAATTAATATATAAATCTATATATATAAATTTCTCTCTGCTGGTGACTGTCCCTCTCTATTTTTCCTGTCCTTTTGTCATGTATATTATTGACCGATAGTAAAGAAAAGATGCAAATTGCATCAGGTTTTATGGAGATTTTGTTGCCCTTTGTTGAGCTTTATTAAGTTATGTGTTAGTGAAGCTCACACAGTCGAACATGTGAGTTACATATGTGCAACACCTGGCTGGATATTTTGAATACCTTTTGATAACCAGTGGCTTTTTCAGTTCAAGAAAGAGTATTAACTGGTGACAGTTGAAGATGAGGGTAATCAGTCCCTCAGCCTTAAAGAATGGTGACAGTAGTAGATGAGGTTGTCAGTCCCTCAGCCTTGAAGAATGGTGACAATAGTAGACGAGGTTCAGTCCCTCAGCCTTGAAGAATGGTGACAATAGTAGACGAGGTTCAGTCCCTCAGCCTTGAAGAATGGTGACAATAGTAGACGAGGTTCAGTCCCTCAGCCTTGAAGAATGGTGACAATAGTTGATGGGGTTGTCAGTCCCTCAGCCTTGAAGGATGGTGACAGTAGTTGATGGGGTTGTCAGTCCCTCAGCCTTGAAGGATGGTGACAATAGTTGATGGGGTTGTCAGTCCCTCAGCCTTGAAGGATGGTGACAGTAGTTGATGGGGTTGTCAGTCCCTCAGCCTTGAAGAATGGTGACAATAGTAGACGAGGTTCAGTCCCTCAGCCTTGAAGGATGGTGACAATGGTAGATGAGGTTGTCAGTCCCTCAGCCTTGAAGGATGGTGACAGTAGTTGATGGGGTTGTCAGTGTCTCTGCCTTGAAGAAGGTATTCACTTCCTTAGATTTATCAAGGCTAGTAGCCATCACCATCAAGACAGTGACCATCACCATCAAGACACTGATCATCACCATCAAGACCAGTAGTCAACACCATCAAGACTAGTAGCCATCACTATCAGGGCTAGTAGTCAGCATCTTCAAGTTGGTTAGACTGATTACATCATCTCTGGTCTGCAGTAAATAAACTCTGTATTGACTTAAAAAAAGTTGCTGGCTTGTGAAAAAAATATTAAAAATAAATACCCAGGTGTTTTACATACAGTAAACTTTGAGTATAATGGACTAATCTGAGGCGGGATTGTCAGAGTGTCCATCAAGTCGGATAAATGTTGAAAAATTTTAAAATATGTAACGAAGTACTCTACTGTACACCTAATGTAGTACTGTAAACATTACAGGAGTTAAAAGTACAATTTATCCAGTAGACTCTACTCATAATTTTCAAAGTCCAATATATCGAAGGTTTACTGTACATCTTGATCCATCAGCTTGTTGGTATTGCATACCATTAATATTAAGAGGGGAACATTGGTCCAATGAAGGTTTGTTCTGCATTATGGGGTCTTTCCATCACTTGCTGGCAGTGCGAGCGTTGCATCTACATTATTAACTCGTATGTGATATTAGGTAACAATCTTAGTTCTGTGATGGACGCTTTTTGTATGCTGGAACTCGATGAATAATTCACATTGCTTACTAGAGATGTAGCTAATTACTTTTCTTCCTTGTATGAAACATTTGCCTGTACTGTACCTACTAGGAGTTGAGATGAGGATGTTGAGTCAGGATGAGTAAGATAGGCGAGTTGGAATGAGTAACGTAGGTGATTCGGGATGAGTAAGGTAGGCGAGTTGGGATGAGTGAGGTAGGTGAGTTGGGATGAGTAAAGTAGGTGAGTTGGGATGAGTGAGTTAGGATGAATATGGTAGGTGAGTTAGTATTTTTCACTTTAACCCTTAAACGGTCCAAACATAGATATACATTCACTCGCGCAGCGCCCCAAATTTTTTGAGAGAAAAAACAAAATTTTTTAATAGGAAAAAAGAGTATGTGGTACCCAGGCGTTCCCAATTTTTTTCATATGGCGCACACTGAGTGCACACACCCATTCTCTCATGTCTAGGCATATCGTGCCAATGTTGAATGAATGACGAAGGAAACGTATATATACGTTTGGGGTGCTACGTGAAAGAACGTATATATACGTTTGGACCGTTTAAGGGTTTTTATTAATAAAGACTAAACTTGCTTAAAATTGTTTTAAATGTTGTAACATTACTGGACCCTTAGATAATTAATGAAAACAACCAAGGGAGGGTGATCCAAGAAGAAAACACACTTACCATCACTCATCCAGTAGCTATCTTGCCACAAGTGTGTACACATCATAATTCCAGTAATACTACTACCCAACATCTTTGGTTATCATTCCTGTGTTGGTACTAAAGTTTTTTTTCCTTCTCCAGAATCTAAGGTTAACCAGTTTTGTCTTCAATCCCTTCATAAGTGTTACCTTGCTCACACTCAGTGGCACACCAAGCCATAAAAATCACTAACCAAACTCCTATCAAGTACATTCATAAGCACTTGAAGATTCCTTTACCTCCTCCCTCCAAAATTTTTTGTTTATGATCCCTATTCCCTCCTTTTCTCTTCCCCCAAGATTTATATGCCCTCCTAGCTAGTCTGTTTATCCATCTTTTCTGAATATGCAAACCACCTCAACAACCTCTCCTCAGCCCTCTGAATAATACTTTTCATAATCTCCAAGCTCTGAATTCTCTGCATGATATTCACAATATATTGCCATCAAGCACATCTTCACTACCTCCAGCCTCCTCACTGCAGTGTTGAAAACCCATACCTAACACTTTACAAGTGTTCGTACCACTATACAGTGGACCCCCGGTTTACGATATTATTTCATTCCAGAAGTATGTTCAGGTGCCATTACTGAACGAATTTGTTCCCATAAGGAATATTGTGAATTAGTCTGTTTTAGACCCCCAAACATACACGTACAAACGCACTTACATAAATACACTTACATAATTGGTCGCATTGGGAGGTGATCGTAAACCGGGGGTCCACTGTACTTTGGTATAGTCCCCCTTTTGCCTCCATGGATAAAGTTCTTAAATCTCTGCAGATATATCAGTGTACCACCCATTTATGTTTCCCTTATCAGTTTTATGGTTTGCCTCTTGCTTCATAGATCCACCTGCCAATAAGTTGACTCCAAAATATTTAAATACATTTACTTTGGTTATTCCAAAATTCCTGAGCATATTTTGAAAGAAATTCTACAGCTGAATTTTTATTTAATAGTGTTGTTAAGTCAGAAGAAAATGGACACATAACCAGACATAATGTGGTGAAGGAAGGATGGTGTAATGGGGTGATACATACTAATAGGTTCAAACAAGGTTGCTTCCACCCAGAGAAAAAAGCTGGTTGGTTGGTGGTGAATCAAAGGTGAGAGAGAGCCAGAGGAGGCTTGTGATTGGTGAGGGATCAAGAGAGAAAGAGAGAGAGAGAAGACTTGAGTGGTGGTGGATCAAGGTGAGAGAAAGGCAAAGCTCGTGATTGGTGATGGATCAAGCATGAGAGTGAGATGATGAATCAAGGGTGAAAGACAGAGAGGTTTGTGAAGGTGATGGTTCAAGGGCTTGTGCTCTGATTGGTGGTGTCAAGGGGAAGAGAGAGGGCTTGTAATTGATTTTTGGATTTTCTCTCTTGCTTTTTTGGCTCAAATTTATTTATTTTTTGGTTGTCTGGTACCTGTGTAGAATTTTTTCCAGTCTTGCAATACATATTGGGAATATGAATTTTGATCTTGACCTGTTTTCTTAATTGTTTCATTTGTGTTGATAACATGACCAAGTTGACTTGGTGGGAACATCAGTGCCTGCACTCTGAAGGAGGGGCTGGGATGTTGCAGTCAGTGGGTGGGGATGTTGCAGCCACTGGGTGAGGATGTTGCAGTCAGTGGGTGGGGATGTTGCAGCCACTGGGTGGGGATGTTGCAGTCAGTGGGTGGGGATGTTGCAGCCATTGGGTGGGGATGTTGCAGTCAGTGGGTGAGGATGTTGCAGTCAGTGGGGTAATCTAATTGTGGTGTCAACCTATCTGTGGAAAAACGGAGATTGAATGAACGCTGGGAATGTTTTCTTCTTTGGGTCACCCTGACGGAACATAGCCATGGTCCTACAAAACATCATTCACCCTTTTGGGTTTAGCCAGGGAGACCTGAAGTAAAAAGTCTTGGATATAGGGACCTAGTAAATACAAGGAAGTACAGTAACTTAGTTGTGCATTCTTAGGGTCCCAGCAATTATTGTTACAATATACGAGGCAGTGTGGATAGCATAGTAAGGTTCATCTTGGCATCTTTGGTTTAAAGAATGTATGTATATGTAGTACATATAAAACACACAGACAAGCAGTTAATTCCTGTACATACAGAAGGTTGTTAATTTACAAAATCCCACTAAGTTGAATATATGCAGTTCCTTGCATCCTTATTCACTACTTTTATTAATTACTTTTTTTTTGCAGTCACTTATTCCCTGCAAACCTGTCAAGTCTCCTATGTTTTTCACTATTATTTTCTATACAAACATCGTGTGTGCAAGTTTCGACCCCTGGTGCCCAAATTGTAAGTCTGGCACCATCTCTCTAGGTATATTTTTGAATGGCGTTTTGAAGACATTTTTATTTTTGCTATTCTTAAGATTTGATAAATTGTCCATTGCGCCTCTTGTTCACACCCAAACTTAGACAAAAATAATAATTTTGCCTTTTATTTAAAGGCCTCTTGGTTCATTTTGATTATGATCTTGTCTTGGTTAAATCAGTGTAATTGTTTTATTTTGCTTATTATCATTAACGTTTTATAATTTTTCCTCTATTGACAGTTAAAATTATATTTGGCTGTCATTGCAAGCGGTGAATTAATACAAAAACAGTCATTGATTTATCTTAGAAAGATCCAATTAAATTTACACTTAAAACGTAAGGAGCACTGCAGTAGGCCTACTGGCCTGTGCTCGGCAGGTTCAAGTCTATGGTCTTGTGCCAGAAGACACAACTGTTGGTCCATTCATTGATTAAGCTTTAAGGATTCAGGTTTGAATTTTTTGTTCAGTAATTGTGTGTATTTTACAGTAATTTTGCAGTAATATAACCTGCTGCACTAAGTCATCTTTTGAGTTATAAAAGAGCCATGTTTTTGATATTCTTGAATACTCACTCAAGGTGCTGAAAGAGGGAAGTAAAGTCAACTTTTATTAATCTCTATGTAGTGCATTTCTCTTCTTCCAAATGCATATGAAAATGTGGACTCAGAATTGAGTAGTATGAAGTGTAAAGGCCATTTCGTGTGCTATTCAATTTTGGATGAGTTTTTAATTGCATTTAGAAAATATTACACAGTACAGTGGACCCCCGGTTAACGATATTTTTTCATTCCAGAAGTATGTTCAGGTGCCAGTACTGACCGAATTTGTTCCCATAAGGAATATTGTGAAGTAGATTAGTCCATTTCAGACCCCCAAACATACATGTACAAACACACTTACATAAATACACTTACATAATTGGTCGCATTGGGAGGTGATCGTTAAGCGGGGGTCCACTGTATTACACAGTATAGATGAGCTTTACGAGAGCTTACAGTATGTCCGAGTATTAAGTATTCTGGAGCTTGTATGCCAGTTTGCTTCTGTGTATCTTAAGTCGCAATGCTGCGGCTGCAACACTTCACAACTAACCTGCATTTGGAGATAAGTCTTTAGACATTGCTTTAGCCATAACACAAATACCAGACTCTCAAGGTCTTTACACACTTGCAAAGAAATACAGAACTGGTAGGACTTGAATCCATGGCTAGTGGGTCCCAAAACTATCATGTCAGTGTGTTATCCACTGGACAATACAGCCCCAAGAAGAATCGTCCAACTAGGTATATTTCTGTATACCATAGGGAGGTTAGCATGGGCCACCACTGTGACCACAAGTGCAGGATTTTACAGCTGCATCCCACACCTGCATGGCTAGAGCACACCACAGCCAAGCTGGTGGGAAATTCATCTAAAAATCTGCATTTGTGGTCACAGTGATGGCCCATGCTAACATTCCTATAATGTACAGAAATACACTTAGCTGAACGAATCTTGTTAGGTAAGTATGGTCCATAGCACACTGACCTGCACGTTTAAAGACCCACCGTGCCATGAGTTCAAACCCCACCCATTCTCTGACTTGACGTTAATATTTATTCCATGCAGTTTTTGCAAAACTGGATGCCTTTAATAGACATGAAACTCCCTGATTATGAATAGCATTTTGACAAGTTATAAACCAAGATTAATGGAACATAAATACATATTTTACTTACCATATGCGTATTCAAAGTTATTAATATATATTTTTAAATACTGGCCGTCTCCTGTATAAATAAATGTAAAAAGTTTTTATTTTTACTTTTAGTAATTTTTACAGGAGTTACTAGCCCCTCGTTCCCATATTAACAATATACATAGTATAAAATGATTACTTATGAATATAAGGATAAATATACCTAAACTTAGATTAAAAAAAATGAAGCGTGGCACTGTGGTTTAGGGTGGATCAAAACCATGTAAAGACCCTTATGGGTTTAGCACATAGTTTTGATTGTAATAATAAAACCATATGTAAAGATTTATCTCTAATTTGTCAGTGTAGAATATCTCTCTCCCTGTTCTAAGTATATAATATACTATATGTCTTCCCTCTTTAAATTTTGTAATGCACAATTTAGTTGTACATCTTGAAAGTTTTATTAAAAGTTCCATATTAAAGTCAGCCGTGATTGAAGTTCTTTATCAAGTTTTATTCTTTATGATGTATTCCTGTGAATGTTTATGCCAAGTGTGTAAGTGAGGTAGCCGATGAAGTTGTATGAAATCCGCATCGTAGCGGAGATAGTTAACGGTCTGATGGCGTGTTAATGGTGTTGGAGTCTGTGTTTCTCTCTGTAAACAGGAAAAAACTAATTTCTTTCGTTAATTTTATATTTTTTAAGCAACTCTTAACAATGGTCAACTTTTCCTCCTAGTGCCGACTGGTTTTTATGCTAAAACCAATTTCTGTACGTGTGTTATTTTGGTCAGTATGTTAATAAAACAGTATGTGGTTTATGGCATTTTATTGAAAGTTTGTGGTCCATCAGGGATGTTACTAATTCTCATCCTATCAATAAAATGCCTTAGACTTTATTTTGTATCTCACTGACACACTTCTTGGTGCAGTCCACCCTCGATATAAAAATTTGATGAGCCAAGTTTGACCACTTACAATATTTGCATCATCGTCAACAAAAGTAAGAAAGATTGTTGTGCTAAACAGTCACTTGACTGACAATCTTGAGTCAGGGATGTATGGGAGGATAAACTGTTTGTTGTGGGGATGAACAACTTGAAGTTGATTAGCAGGGAGATATTTTAAAATTGTATTTGAGCTTCCTGTCTGCTTCTGGGAGCTGGATGCCAGTCTCAGTGAGCTGGACGTTGATTCCTGGGGGCTGGATGCCAGTCTCAGTGAGCTGGACGTTGATTCCTGGAGGCTGGAAGCCAGTCTCAGTGAGCTGGACGTTGATTCCTGGGGGCTGGATGCCAGTCTCAGTGAGCTGGACGTTGATTCCTGGGAGCTGGATGCCAGTCTCAGTGAGCTGGATGTTGATTCCTGGAGGCTGGATGCCAGTCTCAGTGAGCTGGACGTTGATTCCTGGGAGCTGGATGCCAGTCTCAGTGAGCTGGACGTTGATTCCTGGGAGCTGGATGCCAGTCTCAGTGAGCTGGACGTTGATTCCTGGAGGCTGGATGCCAGTCTCAGTGAGCTGGACATTGATTCCTGGGAGCTGGATGCCAGTCTCAGTGAGCTGGACGTTGATTCCTGGAGGCTGGATGCCAGTCTCAGTGAGCTGGACGTTGATTCCTGGAGGCTGGATGCCAGTCTCAGTGAGCTGGACATTGATTCCTGGGAGCTGGATGCCAGTCTCAGTGAGCTGGACGTTGATTCCTGGAGGCTGGATGCCAGTCTCAGTGAGCTGGACGTTGATTCCTGGAGGCTGGATGCCAGTCTCAGTGAGCTGGACGTTGATTCCTGGAGGCTGGATGCCAGTCTCAGTGAGCTGGACGTTGATTCCTGGAGGCTGGATGCCAGTCTCAGTGAGCTGGACGTTGATTCCTGGAGGCTGGATGCCAGTCTCAGTGAGCTGGACATTCGTTCCTGGGGGCTGGATGTTGGCCCCAGGGAGCTGGACGTTGGCCCCAGGGAGCTGAACGTCGGCCCCAGGGAGCTGAACGTCGGCCCCAGGGAGCTGGACGTTGTATTTTTTGTATCTTTCCTCTTCCACCAAGGTGAAAGACCATGAAAAAGAAACACTTTTACAAAAACATCATTCATTTGCTTGCTGTCTTTCCTTGTGTAACAATAACAACATTAGATTTTAAGTTGATGTTCCAAATGTACAACAAAATACTGAACCAGTTTGTCTAAATATCCAATTTACTTCATTCATTTGGTCATTTTTGGCTAGTCATTTCTTAAACATCTGTTAAGGATAAAGTATGTATTTTACTCTATTTTTTTTTTAAATTACTGATACTTATTAAGGACCTAATGGTAATTTTGGGCAAAACTTTGGTGTTTTATTATTTTTTATTAGAGTTTAGGTCAGCATTTGGTGGTCAGTTTGCCAGATGATCCATTGGTCTTTTGAGATAATGGTATCCATTTAGGGCAGATAATGGCATCCATTTAGGGCAGATAATGGTATCCATTAAGGGCAGTTGGTCACTGAAAAGTACTGGTTTGGCCCTTAGAATTTTAACCTACACATTGTACACACATCAGAAGAACATTGTACACACAACACAAGAACATTGTACACACAGAAGAACATTGTACACACAACACAAGAACATTGTACACACAGAACAACATTGTACACACATCAGAAGAACATTGTACACACACAGAAGAACATTGTACACACACAGAAGAACATTGTACACACACAGAAGAACATTGTACACACACAGAAGAACATTGTACACACACAGAAGAACATTGTACACACGTCAGAAGAACATTGTACACACATCAGAAGAACATTGTACACACGTCAGAAGAACATTGTACACACGTCAGAAGAACATTGTACACACGTCAGAAGAACATTGTACACACGTCAGAAGAACATTGTACACACGTCAGAAGAACATTGTACACACAACACAAGAACATTGTACACACATCAGAAGAACATTGTACACACAGAAGAACATTGTACACACAGAAGAACATTGTACACACACCAAGAGACCTAAACTGGCGTGTGAACACAGCCAGATTTATGGGGTTTAATCTTGCCAAGTCATTTAGTAATTTGAATAGTGGGTCCCAAGAGCTGGAGCTAAACTCTAAATTACACACACAAACTTTACAAATACACACCAACTTGTACAACAACTTGGCATGTGCACAGCTTACCTTCTTTAGTTACAAACTGTTCATATACCAACACAAACAGTTTGCTTTATTTGAAGAAGACTCACGGCAAGACTGGTCATACCATTGATGCAGTTCACTCTATTAAAATTAAAGCAATAGTTCAAATCATAGGTTTAAATATGTTCACTATTATATAAATTAAATATGACTGAAGTCATAATGTAAATTAAATATGACAAAGTCTTAAAAATTCCTAGTTATTGATGTGTTACAGTACAGTGGACCCCCGCATAACAATTACCTCCAAATGCGTCCAATTATGTAAGTGTATTTATGTAAGTGCGTTTGTTCGTGTATGTTTGGGGGTCTGAAAGGAATAATCTACTTCACAATATTCCTTATGGGAATAAAATCGGTCAGTACTGGCACCTGAACATACTTATGGAGTGAAAAAATATCGTTAACCGGGGGTCCACTGTATATTGTTGCCTCTATATTTTTTTATCATTTGCAAATGTTTTTTATATAAATTTCATTTAGTACCTGAGTCTTCATTAAATAGTAAGTGTTGAATCTTAAATATTATGTATAATTTCAAAAAGGAAATTGATCTTTAATAGATCCTGGTGGGTTGTTGTGTGACCCCCAAGGTGAGTGCTGGAGTCAGGAA
Organism: Cherax quadricarinatus; assembly: GCF_038502225.1. Lineage (NCBI taxonomy): Eukaryota > Metazoa > Arthropoda > Malacostraca > Decapoda > Parastacidae > Cherax > Cherax quadricarinatus. Next base: position 2,324,897 of record NC_091383.1, read on the forward strand.
GCTGACAAAGACTCGGCTGCACTGATTGAGAGTTTTAAAAGCTGTGTATGTTCTTTATTGTATGTGTACGAAGCTTTGTGATAGTGCGTACACACTACCAGTTAATTTTTATTATTATTATTATTATTATTATTATTAACACATCAGCCGTCTCCCACCAAGGCAGGGTGACCCGAAAAAGAAAAACTTTCATCACTCACTTCATCACTGTCTTGCCAGAAGCGCACTTACACTACAGTTATAAAACTGGTACATTAACACCCATCCTTCAGAGTGCAGACACTGTACTTCCCACCTCCAGGACTCAGGTCCAGCCTGCCAGTTTCCCTGACTCCCTGCATTTAATATTCTTAGGAAAATGCTTCGTCTCACTAATGATAGAGCGGCAGGACTTTGCAGTGTTATATAACGGAGAAGTGTGAGGGGCATACATTCATGGGGGGGGGGATGCCAAGCCCATAGGTAACAAACATCTGGGGAATAGGTAATTAGGCTTGTAGCCATTTCCCTTGAAAAGGATTTAGGCATATTGTGAGTTAGTTTTGTTTAAAAAATCTGGTGCAAACTACCACATGGAGAAATTCTGGAGTAATGTTTTCTGTGTTGTGTAGGCATTGGTAAGTGTGTTGATAATGGTATAAAATACCAACAAGTTGATGATCAAGACACACGTTCAGCAGTTGGGTATGTTTATTGTTGAAATGTTTCACCTACACAGTAGACTTGTTTAGTCAAATACAGAGGCAGCAGAGTGGTAGTGGAATGAAGATAATACAGTGGACCCCCGGTTAACGATATTTTTTCATTCCAGAAGTATGTTCAGGTGCCAGTACTGACCGAATTTGTTCCCATAAGGAATATTGGGAAGTAGATTAGTCCATTTCAGACCCCCAAACATACACATACAAACGCACTTACATAAATACACTTACATAATTGGTTGCATTGGGAGGTGATCGTTAAGGGGGGGTCCACTGTATAATCAGTCCATCACCCTTGGAGAAAAAAGTTAATGGTCTAATTACATTATCTTCACTACTACACTGCTGCCTCTGTATTTGACTTAACAAGCCTACTGTGTAGGTCAGACATTTCAACAATAAACATACCCAACTGCTGCCCATATTTTAATCATTATTGATGAGTGCAATTGTCTCACGCAGAAAGATAAAGTATAAAAGATATACTAATTAGAAACAATGGCAGGTGATGGTAATTAGGTACAGTACTAGGTAGCATTTCAGGGATATCCTCTGCTCACCTAATGTGTTTATTCCAAAGAAATGATTTAATTCTTGGTTAACAACCTTCATTATCATTTTCTGTAAACGAAGAGACTTTGTAGAAACAGTTTTGTGTGAACAATGTTTTGCTCTAGAACTTGATCAAGTTGTGATGAAACATTACACTGAGTGAATGATGAATTGAACACATGTTCAGCATGTATTCCTTGATGTTGCTGTGTCTGACAAGTTGCATATCAGTGGTATTTGATAGCAACAAGATGATGAATTAGACGCATGCTCAACATCTGGGGGATTCCTTGATGTTGCTGTGTCTGATGAGTTGCACATCAGTGGTATTCATTAGCACCAGATGATGAATTAGACACATATTCAACATACGAGTGAAATATTACCCCTGTTCAAGCTTCTACAGTCTCTACTATCATTGGCAGTAGGTCATTTTGACCTATCATTCTCTGTAGTGATAACCTACCATTAATGGTCTGATTTTTGTGTGTAACGAGCAGGTTTAAGCTGAAGATTACTGTTACATCCCTCTCAATGCTGCTCATAGCAGTGATGTGGAATGTTTGTGTTTATTTGCTAGTTATATTGCAAGTTAAAATGTCTAGCATGACAGTCTGTTGACTTACGCCAGTTGCAACAAATAACATGCAAGTATCAGTAATGTGAGGTGCAAAAGGTTTTTGGATGCTGTTAAAACCCTAGACAATGTTTTGATATATGTATGTACCTTTTGTATATGGCCAGTGTATTGGAAGAGTGACGAGAGGCAACACTGTAGTCCTCTTCTCCAATATACTACAGTGAAACTGTAAAACATTGTGAATATCATCCTATTAACTGTATCATGTGGTGCTACTAAGATGGACAAATGGCACTTGTGAAAATGTATATTGTGAAAATAGTTGGGCCTTAAGCTGTAGCACCACCGTCAGGCTTGTTCATCGGATACACGGCATTGCTCACTATGTCATTAACAACCCCAAGGTAAAAACCTAACGACTGCCGTTGAATAAATGAAACACTGGATGGAGACTTGACCCAATAATTTATACTTATAAACCAGGGAATAGGTTAGGTTTGAATTTATGGCAAGTGAGTCGTAAAACTCCAGGCTTGTGCGTAAACCCTGGTTTATTTCCAGTCGTGTTATTACGATTTTGAGAGTCACGCTTTTAGCAAACCCAGCACTGCCACCTCAGGCTGAGTGGTTGCAACACCAAGTCAGCAATGTCGGTGGACTACAATTCACATCTCCATCCAGACTTTCATTTATTCACGTCTCGAACAAATTTGTAGTTGGTTCTTCCTTGAATAATTTAGATTGAGGCTGTTTTGAATGTATATCAGATATGAAGACATGATGATAGTGTTTCTCGGTGATTCCCATGAACAAGTTGTTTTCATTTCATCTATGTTACAAATCATATAATCTCCCCAGTTGAACATAAACCCATACCATGCCTTTAAATATCTGTATAGCAACACTTAGTTTCCTTTGCATCAAAGACCATATCATTTTCATATATTTTTAATTTATCTTTCTGTTTTGACTATTATTTCTTTACACTCTGACTCAGGTGAGAGATAACTTACACTGGTCCAGGTGAGAGATAACTTACACTCTGGCCCAGGTGAGAGGTGACTTACACTCTGGCCCAGGTGGGAGATAACTTACACTCTGGCCCAGGTGAGAGATAACTTACACTCTGGCCCAGGTGAGAGGTGGCTTACTCTGGCCCAGGTGAGAGATAACTTACACTCTGGCCCAGGTGAGAGGTGGCTTACTCTGGCCCAGGTGAGAGATAACTTACACTCTGGCCCAGGTGAGAGATAACTTACATGTACAGTACTTACTTTCACACATTCCTTACCTACATAACCTGTCCAAATATCCCTTACATATATACCCTGTCTCCACATACCAACATACCCTGTCCTCCACACACTGGACCTACGTTGTCATTATTCCCATGAACCTCCAAGACCTGCACCACCATACATTCACAAATCATTCTATTTCTTTTTCCAGTTCAGGCAGTGTTAATTTATATCCCTTTCGAAAGATTATAAATTCTGTATTTTCCAGCACATAAGGCGCACAGTGTTCCCAAGCAGTTGTAATGTTAGTAAACATCTGATAAAGCCTAACTTGAGGCCTACCCTTGATCCTGATCTTCACTATATAAACCTCAGGCTGACTTTCCAAGACCTCTTTATATGGGTGGGGAAAAGCGTGCCTTATATGCAAGAAAATACAGTACTGCCTCTGATCTTAATTGTGTGTGTGTGTGTGTGTGTGTGTGTGTGTGTGTGTGTGTGTGTGTGTGTGTGTGTGTGTGTGTGTGTGTGTGTGTGTGTGTGTGTGGATGTGTGGGTGTGCAGGTTCTGTCTTAATCTTGCAGTAAGTTATTTCCCCATTACGTACATTCTCTTCCTTCACTTCAAAACATGCTTCATGGCGCAAATGAATGTAAGAGATTTTCTTCTTAATAAAATTGTGATGATAATTGTTTTTTCATTTCCTTATACCGCTATGTTACTTTCAGAAATATGACTCAAATAAAATACAAATGAAAAATCTAAATCTGATTTTAAATACAGTGGTTCCCCGAGTTACGAACTTAATTCTTTCCAGAAAGCTGTTCCAGTGCCATTACCGAATGAATTTGTACTCAGAAGGAATAATGTAAATTAGATTAGCCAATTTCAGACCCCCAAAAATACATAAAAGCACTTACAAAAATACAGTGGACCCCCGCATAACGATTACCTCCGAATGCGACCAATTATGTAAGTGTATTTATGTAAGTGCGTTTGTACGTGTATGTTTGGGGTGTGAAATGGACTAATCTACTTCACAATATTCCTTATGGGAACAAATTCGGTCAGTACTGGCACCTGAACATACTTCTGGAGTGAAAAAATATCGTTAACCGGGGGTCCACTGTACACAAAAGCACTTACAAAAATACACAAAAGCACTTACAAAAATACACAAAAGCACTTACAAAAATACACAAAAGCACTTACAAAAATACACAACAGCACTTACAAAAATACACAAAAGCACTTACAAAAATACACAAAAGCACTTACAAAAATACACAAAAGCACTTACAAAAATACACAAAAGCACTTACAAAAATACACAAAAGCACTTACAAAAATACACAAAAGCACTTACAAAAATACACAAAAGCACTTACAAAAATACACAAAAGCACTTACAAAAATACACAAAAGCACTTACAAAAATACACAAAAGCACTTACAAAAATACACAAAAGCACTTACAAAAATACACAAAAGCACTTACAAAAATACACAACAGCACTTACAAAAATACACAACAGCACTTACAAAAATACACAAAAGCACTTACAAAAATACACAAAAGCACTTACAAAAATACACAAAAGCACTTACGAAAATACACAAAAGCACTTACAAAAATACACAAAAGCACTTACAAAAATACACAAAAGCACTTACAAAAATACACAAAAGCACTTACAAAAATACACAAAAGCACTTACAAAAATACACAAAAGCACTTACAAAAATACACAAAAGCACTTACAAAAATACACAAAAGCACTTACAAAAATCACTTTTACATAATTGTTTGAGGTGGGAAGTGTTGGAAATTCGAGGTACCACTGTACACAGTTTAGAGAAACCATTAAGTTGATAATCAAGATGTTTGTGCAACATATCTTTGTAGAAACATCAGGGCAGCCAGTGGCTTGTTCAGTCCAATGCTCAGCGTTCTATAACCCTGTCGGGTTTAGTGCATAATTTTGATTATACAGTGGACCCCCGCATAACGATTACCTCCGAATGCGACCAATTATGTAAGTGTATTTATGTAAGTGCGTTTGTACGTGTATGTTTGGGGGTGTGAAATGGACTAATCTACTTCACAATATTCCTTATGGGAACAAATTCGGTCAGTACTGGCACCTGAACATACTTCTGGAGTGAAAAAATATCGTTAACCGGGGGTCCACTGTAATAGGTTCAATGCAGAAAAGTTGGAGAATAAGAAAATTGAGATAATCAGTCCCTCAGGCTGGAGTCAGTGTGTTCATCAGTTCCAGGCTGAGGGACTGATTACTTCAAACAACAACAACAACTCACATATCACCTTTCTCTGCACTGGACTGATGAAGTCACCGGCTGGTGAAACTTTCCCAGAATAGTCTCTTATTGACTCTAGATTGCAATATTACTCACCACTAAGAGATCACCCACACCATGGGTATGTGGGCACTACCACCCACACCATGGGTATGTGGGCACTACCACCCACACCATGGGTATGTGATCACTACCCCGCACACCATGGGTATGTGGTCAATACCACCCACACCATGGGTATGTGATCACTACCCCACACACCATGGGTATGTGATCACTACCACCCACACCATGGGTATGTGATCACTACCACCCACACCATGGGTATGTGGGCACTACCACCCACACCATGGGTATGTGATCACTACCACCCACACCATGGGTATGTGGGCACTACCACCCACACCATGGGTATGTGATCACTACCACCCACACCATGGGTATGTGGGCACTACCACCCACACCATGGGTATGTGGGCACTACCACCCACACCATGGGTATGTGGGCACTACCACCCACACCATGGGTATGTGGGCACTACCACCCACACCATGGGTATGTGATCACTACCACCCACACCATGGGTATGTGATCACTACCACCCACACCATGGGTATGTGATCACTACCACCCACACCATGGGTATGTGATCACTACCACCCACACCATGGGTATGTGATTACTACCACCCACACCATGGGTATGTGGGCACTACCACCCACACCATGGGTATGTGATCACTACCACCCACACCATGGGTATGTGGGCACTACCACCCACACCATGGGTATGTGATCACTACCACCCACACCATGGGTATGTGGGCACTACCACCCACACCATGGGTATGTGATCACTACCACCCACACCATGGGTATGTGATCACTACCACCCACACCATGGGTATGTGGGCACTACCACCCACACCATGGGTATGTGATCACTACCACCCACACCATGGGTATGTGGGCACTACCACCCACACCATGGGTATGTGATCACTACCACCCACTCCATGGGTATGTGGGCACTACCACCCACACCATGGGTATGTGATCACTACCACCCACACCATGGGTATGTGGGCACTACCACCCACACCATGGGTATGTGATCACTACCACCCACACCATGGGTATGTGGGCACTACCACCCACACCATGGGTATGTGGGGTATGTGGGCACTACCACCCACACCATGGGTATGTGGGCATACCACCCACACCATGGGTACACTACCCCCACACCATGGGTATGTGGGCACTACCACCCACACCATGGGTATGTGTTCACTACCACCCACACCATGGGTATGTGATCATCACTACCACCCCCACACCATGGGTATGTGGGCACTACCACCCACACCACGGGTATGTGATCACCCACACCATGGGTACCACCCCCACACCATGGGTATGTGATCACTACCACCCACACCATGGGTATGTGGGCACTACCACCAACACCATGGGTATGTGGGCATTACCACCCACACCATGGGTATGTGGGCACTACCACCCACACCATGGACATGTGGTCACTACCACCCACACCATGGGTATGTGGTCACTACCACCCCCCCATGGGTATGTGATCACTACATGGGTATGTGGGCACTCCACCCACATCATACCACCCCCCACACCATGGGTATGTGATCACTACCACCCACACCATGGGTATGTGATCACTACCACCCACACCATGGGTATGTGATCACTACCACCCACACCATGGGTATGTGATCACTACCACCCACACCATGGGTATGTGGGCACTGGGTATGTGGGCACTCCACCCCCACACCATGGGTATGTGATCACTACCACCCACACCATGGGTATGTGGGCACTACCACCCACACCATGGGTATGTGATCACTACCACCCACACCATGGGTATGTGGGCACTACCACCCACACCATGGGTATGTGATCACTACCACCCACACCATGGGTATGTGATCACTACCACCCACACCATGGGTATGTGGGCACTACCACCCACACCATGGGTATGTGATCACTACCACCCACACCATGGGTATGTGGGGTATGTGTGCACTACCACCCACACCATGGGTATGTGATCACTACCACCCACACCATGGGTATGTGGGCACTACCACCCACACCATGGGTATGTGATCACTACCACCCACACCATGGGTATGTGATCACTACCACCCACACCATGGGTATGTGATCACTACCACCCACACCATGGGTATGTGATCACTACCACCCACACACACCATGGGTATGTGGGGGTATGTGATCACTACCACCCACACCATGGGTATGTGATCACTACCACCCACACCATGGGTATGTGATCACTACTACCCACACCATGGGTATGTGATCACTACCACCCACACCATGGGTATGTGGTCACTACCACCCACACCATGGGTATGTGGTCACTACCACCCACACCATGGGTATGTGGTCACTACCACCCACACCATGGGTATGTGATCACTACCACCCACACTATGGGTATGTGGGCACTACCACCCACACCATGGGTATGTGATCACCACCCACACCATGGGTATGTGGTCATTACCACCCACACCATGGGTATGTGATCACTACCACCCACACCATGGTTATGTGAGCACTACCACCCACACCATGGGTATGTGGGCACTACCACCCACACCATGGGTATGTGGGCACTACCACCCACACCATGGATATGTGGGCACTACCACCCACACCATGGGTATGTGGTCACTACCACCCACACCATGGGTATGTGATCACTACCACCCACACCATGGGTATGTGGGCACTACCACCCACACCATGGGTATGTGCGCACTACCACCCACACCATGGGTATGTGATCACCACCCACACCATGGGTATGTGATCACTACCACCCACACCATGGTTATGCGAGCACTACCACCCACACCATGGGTATGTGATCACCACCCACACCATGGGTATGTGATCACTACCACCCACACCATGGTTATGTGAGCACTACCACCCACACCATGGGTATGTGGTCACTACCACCCACACCATGGGTATGTGGGCTCTACCACCCACACCATGGGTATGTGGGCACTACCACCCACACCATGGGTATGTGATCACTACCACCCACACCATGGGTATGTGGGCACTACCACCCACACCATGGGTATGTGGGCACTACCACCCACACCATGGGTATGTGGGCACTACCACCCACACCATGGGTATGTGGGCATTACCACCCACACCATGGGTATGTGATCACCACCCACACCATGGGTATGTGATCACTACCACCCACACCATGGGTATGTGGGCACTACCACCCACACCACGGGTATGTGATCACCACCACCCACACCATGGGTATGTGATCACTACCACCCACACCATGGGTATGTGGGCACTACCACCCACACCATGGGTATGTGGGCACTACCACCCACACCATGGGTATGTGGGCACTACCACCCACACCATGGACATGTGATCACTACTACCCACACCAGTGGTATGTGGTCATTACCACCCACACCATGGGTATGTTGTCACTACCACCCCCACCATGGGTATGTGGTCACTACGACCTACACCATGGGTATGTGGGCACTACCACCCACATCATGGGTATGTGATCACCACCACCCACATCATGGGTATGTGATCACCACCACCCACACCATGGGTATGTGATCGCTACCACCCACACCATGGGTATTTGGGCACTACCACCCACACCATGGGTATGTGGTCACTACCACCCACACCATGGGTATGTGATCACTACCACCCACACCATGGGTATGTGGGCACTACCACCCACACCATGGGTATGTGGGCACTACCACCCACACCATGGGTATGTGATTACTACCACCCACACCATGGGTATGTGGGCACTACCACCCAAACCATGGGTATGTGGGCACTACCACCCACACCATGGGTATGTGATCACTACCACCCACACCATGGGTATGTGGGCACTACCACCCACATCACGGGTATGTGATCACCACCATCCACACCATGGGTATGTGATCACTACCACCCACACCATGGGTATGTGGGCACTACCACCCACACCATGGGTATGTGATCACTACCACCCACACCATGGGTATGTGGGCACTACCACCCACACCATGGGTATGTGATCACTACCACCCACACCATGGGTATGTGGGCACTACCACCCACACCATGGGTATGTGGGCACTACCACCCACACCATGGGTATGTGGGCACTACCACCCACACCATGGGTATGTGATCACTACCACCCACACCATGGGTATGTGGTCACTACCACCCACACCATGGGTATGTGGGCACTACCACCCACACCATGGGTATGTGGGCACTACTACCCACACCATGGGTATGTGATCACTACCACCCACACCATGGGTATGTGATCACTACCACCCACACCATGGGTATGTGATCACTACCACCCACACCATGGGTATGTGGGCACTACCACCCACACCATGGGTATGTGATCACTACCACCCACACCATGGGTATGTGGGCACTACCACCCACACCATGGGTATGTGGGCACTACCACCCACACCATGGGTATGTGGGCACTACCACCCACACCATGGGTATGTGATCACTACCACCCACACCATGGGTATGTGATCACTACCACCCACACCATGGGTATGTGGGCACTACCACCCACACCATGGGTATGTAGGCACTACCACCCACACCATGGGTATGTGGGCACTACCACCCACACCATGGGTATGTGATCACTACCACCCACACCATTGGTATGTAGGCACTACCACCCACACCATGGGTATGTAGGCACTACCACCCACACCATGGGTATGTGATCACTACCACCCACACCATGGGTATGTGGGCACTACCACCCACACCATGGGTATGTGATCACTACCACCCACACCATGGGTATGTAGGCACTACCACCCACACCATGGGTATGTGGGCACTACCACCCACACCATGGGTATGTGATCACTACCACCCACACCATGGGTATGTGATCACCTCCCACACCATGGGTATGTGATCACTACCACCCACACCATGGGTATGTGATCACTACCACCCACACCATGGGTATGTGGGCACTACCACCCACACCATGGGTATGTAGGCACTACCACCCACACCATGGGTATGTGGGCACTACCACCCACACCATGGGTATGTGATCACTACCACCCACACCATTGGTATGTAGGCACTACCACCCACACCATGGGTATGTAGGCACTACCACCCACACCATGGGTATGTGATCACTACCACCCACACCATGGGTATGTGGGCACTACCACCCACACCATGGGTATGTGATCACTACCACCCACACCATGGGTATGTAGGCACTACCACCCACACCATGGGTATGTAGGCACTACCACCCACACCATGGGTATGTGATCACTACCACCCACACCATGGGTATGTGGGCACTACCACCCACACCATGGGTATGTGATCACTACCACCCACACCATGGGTATGTGGGCACTACCACCCACACCATGGGTATGTGATCACTACCACCCACACCATGGGTATGTGATCACTACCACCCACACCATGGGTATGTGGGCACTGCCACCCACACCATGGGTATGTGATCACTACCAACCACACCATGGGTATGTGATCACTACCACCCACACCATGGGTATGTGGGCACTACCACCCACACCATGGGTATGTGATCACTACCACCCACACCATGGGTATGTAGGCACTACCACCCACACTATGGGTATGTGGTCACTACTACCCACACCATGGGTATGTGATCACTACCACCCACACCATGGGTATGTAGGCACTACCACCCACACCATGGGTATGTGATCACTACCACCCACACCATGGGTATGTAGGCACTACCACCCACACTATGGGTATGTGGTCACTACCACCCACACCATGGGTATGTGATCACTACCACCCACACCATGGGTATGTAGGCACTACCACCCACACCATGGGTATGTGATCACTACCACCCACACCATGGGTATGTGATCACTACCACCCACACCATGGGTATGTGATCACTACCACCCACACCATGGGTATGTAGGCACTACCACCCACACCATGGGTATGTAGGCACTACCACCCACACCATGGGTATGTGATCACTACTACCCACACCATGGGTATGTGGGCACTACCACCCACACCATGGGTATGTGATCACTACCACCCACACCATGGGTATGTAGGCACTACCACCCACACCATGGGTATGTGATCACTACCACCCACACCATGGGTATGTAGGCACTACCACCCACACCATGGGTATGTGATCACTACTACCCACACCATGGGTATGTGGGCACTACCACCCACACCATGGGTATGTGATCACTACCACCCACACCATGGGTATGTAGGCACTACCACCCACACCATGGGTATGTGATCACTACCACCCACACCATGGGTATGTAGGCACTACCACCCACACCATGGGTATGTGATCACTACTACCCACACCATGGGTATGTGGGCACTACCACCCACACCATGGGTATGTGATCACTACCACCCACACCATGGGTATGTAGGCACTACCACCCACACCATGGGTATGTGATCACTACCACCCACACCATGGGTATGTAGGCACTACCACCCACACCATGGGTATGTGATCACTACTACCCACACCATGGGTATGTGGGCACTACCACCCACACCATGGGTATGTGATCACTACCACCCACACCATGGGTATGTAGGCACTACCACCCACACCATTGGTATTGATAGAAAGTGGCAGCAAAGTGGATAGATAGATCTTGTGGGTAATAGACATGTAGATAGATAAATTAATAAAGTAAAAACTAGTGTAATAGATAGTAAATAGATAAACAGGTAGATATAGAGATCTATAACTATATTTATATACCTGAAATAGACGTTTATAGTTACATATAATTAATTCCTTTTTACACATTATTAAGATTAACTCGTATATAATTAGTTATGATAAAAATTAATATTAACTCAGAAAGATTTATGTAATAATTAAGAATTAAAACAAGTTTATTTAATAATTAAAACAAGTTTATTTATTTAATAATTAAAACAATTTTATTTAATAATTAAAACAATTTTTCAATATTTTGTTTCATTTTCGGCTAATTTGTACGTCGCGTTGTCAAGGTCATTATATCCGGTTTATGTAATAGTGACTTTAATATTATTCTATTAACTTTTATGAACTTTTAAGTGTCCTAATAGGAAAGTTTAGTGTTAGTTTATTTGTTTGTGATAGTTAAATGTGGAAAACTGTGTTTATTAGGTTTATTTTGTGTTAAAATAAGGAAAAAACAGGTGAAGTAGAGGTTGTGTAAGCTGGAAATAATTAGTAAAGTGTTGACAAGTCTGTCTTATATTATCCTCAGATATTATCCTCTGGTCAGTATTACCCGCTATATTACCCTATTTTCCTGCTATGTTACCTCCCTGGAGCGCTAAACCCTCACGTTGCTGCCCTGGAGAGGCCTAATATAGGCCGCTAAGGGCTTAAAATTGTCTTAATAAAGAGGTTAGACAATATTGTCCCTTGCGGGTTTAGCGCTTTTCTATAATAATTGTACCTTGGAGGTTTAGCGCTTACTTTCGTGTATTAATAATTGACCCTTGCAGGTTTAGCGCTTACTTTCGTGTATTAATAATTGACCCTTGCAGGTTTAGCGCTTACTTTCGTGTATTAATAATTGACCCTTGCAGGTTTAGCGCTTACTTTCGTGTATTAATAATTGACCCTTGCAGGTTTAGCGCTTACTTTCGTGTATTAATAATTGACCCTTGCAGGTTTAGCGCTTACTTTTGTATTATAATGCTGGACAATATTGCTTTGCGTTACTCCTGAGGCTCTTCATCCGAGGAAGTGGAGCTGATCCTCTCCTCTTCCTTGGATCAAACATGACCTTCTGTTCAGCAGGCGCTATGCACCTCCCTTAAGGGTTTAGCGCTTCCCCCTGAATACATGTTGATGAGGTTATATTTAAGTGGGTTGGGGAGGTTATAAGTGGGTTAGGGAGGTTATAAGTGGGTTGGGGAGGTTATAAGTGGGTTGGAGAGGTTATAAGTGGGTTAGGGAGGTTATAAGTGGGTTGGGGAGGTTATAAGTGGGTTAGGGAGGTTATAAGTGGGTTAGGGAGGTTATAAGTGGGTTAGGGAGGTTATAAGTGGGTTGGGGAGGTTATAAGTGGGTTAGGGAGGTTATAAGTGTGTTAGGGAGGTTATAAGTGGGTTGGAGAGGTAATAAGTGGGTTAGGGAGGTTATAAGTGGGTTGGGGAGGTTATAAGTGGGTTAGGGAGGTTATAAGTGGGTTAGGGAGGTTATAAGTGGGTTAGGGAGGTTATAAGTGGGTTGGGGAGGTTATAAGTGGGTTAGGGAGGTTATAAGTGGGTTAGGGAGGTTATAAGTGGGTTGGAGAGGTTATAAGTGGGTTAGGGAGGTTATAAGTAGGTTAGGGAGGTTATAAGTGGGTTGGAGAGGTTATAAGTGGGTTAGGGAGGTTATAAGTGGGTTAGGGAGGTTATAAGTGGGTTGGGGAGGTTATAAGTGGGTTGGGGAGGTTATAAGTGGGTTAGGGAGGTTATAAGTGGGTTGGGGAGGTTATAAGTGGGTTAGGGAGGTTATAAGTGGGTTAGGGAGGTTATAAGTGGGTTGGGGAGGTTATAAGTGGGTTGGGGAGGTTATAAGTGGGTTAGGGAGGTTATAAGTGGGTTGGAGAGGTTATAAGTGGGTTACGGAGGTTATAAGTGGGTTAGGGAGGTTATAAGTGGGTTGGGGAGGTTATAAGTGGGTTAGGGAGGTTATAAGTGGGTTGGAGAGGTTATAAGTGGGTTAGGGAGGTTATAAGTGGGTTAGGGAGGTTATAAGTGGGTTGGGGAGGTTATAAGTGGGTTAGGGAGGTTATAAGTGGGTTGGAGAGGTTATAAGTGGGTTAGGGAGGTTATAAGTGGGTTAGGGAGGTTATAAGTGGGTTAGGGAGGTTATAAGTGGGTTAGGGAGGTTGTAAGTAGGTTAGGGAGGCTATAAGTGGGTTGGGGAGGTTATAAATGGGTTGGGAGGTTATAAGTGGGTTGTTAGGTTAGTGGGTTAGGGAGGTATAAGTGGGTTGGGAGGTTAGTGGGTTAGGTTATAAGTGGGTTAGGGTGGGTTAGGGAGGTTATAAGTGGGTTAGGGAGGTTATAAGTGGGTTGGAGAGGTTATAAGTGGGTTGGGGAGGTTATAAGTGGGTTGGGGAGGTTATAAGTGGGTTAGGGAGGTTATAAGTGGGTTAGGGAGGTTATAAGTGGGTTAGGGAGGTTATAAGTGGGTTGGAGAGGTTATAAGTGGGTTAGGGAGGTTATAAGTGGGTTAGGGAGGTTATAAGGGGGTTAGGGAGGTTATAAGTGGGTTGGGGAGGTTATAAGTGGGTTAGGGAGGTTATAAGTGGGTTGGGGAGGTTATAAGTGGATTAGGGAGGGTATAAGTGGGTTGGGGAGGTTATAAGTGGGTTGGGGAGGTTACAAGTGGGTTGGGGAGGTTATAAGTGGGTTAGGGAGGTTATAAGTGGGTTGGGGAGGTTATAAGTGGGTTGGGGAGGTTATAAGTGGGTTAGGGAGGTTATAAGTATGTTAGGGATGTTATAAGTGGGTTGGGGAGGTTATAAGTGGGTTAGGGAGGTTATAAGTGGGTTGGGGAGGTTATAAGTGAGTTGGGGAGGTTATAAGTGGGTTAGGGAGGTTATAAGTGGGTTGGGGAGGTTATAAGTGGGTTGGGGAGGTTATAAGTGGGTTGGGGAGGTTATAAGTGGGTTGGGGAGGTTATAAGTGGGTTAGGGAGGTTATAAGTGGGTTAGGGAGGTTATAAGTGGGTTAGGGAGGTTATAAGTGGGTTACGGAGGTTATAAGTGGGTTGGGAGGTTATAAGTGGGTTGGGGAGGTTATAAGTGGGTTAGGGAGGTTATAAGTGGGTTGGGGAGGTTATAAGTGGGTTGGGGAGGTTATAAGTGGGTTGGGGAGGTTATAAGTGGGTTAGGGAGGTTATAAGTGGGTTGGGGAGGTTATAAGTGGGTTAGGGAGGTTATAAGTGGGTTGGGGAGGTTATAAGTGGGTTAGGGAGGTTATAAGTGGGTTAGGGAGGTTATAAGTGGGTTGGGGAGGTTATAAGTGGGTTAGGGAGGTTATAAGTGGGTTGGGGAGGTTATAAGTGGATTAGGGAGGTTATAATGGGGTTAGGGAGGTTATAAGTGGGTTAGGGAGGTTATAAGTGGGTTGGGGAGGTTATAAGTGGGTTAGGGAGGTTATAAGTGGGTTAGGGAGGTTATAAGTGGGTTGGGGAGGTTATAAGTGGGTTGGGGAGGTTATAAGTGGGTTAGGAAGGTTATAAGTGGGTTGGGGAGGTTATAAGTGGGTTAGGGAGGTTATAAGTGAGTTAGGGAGGTTATAAGTGGGTTGGGGAGGTTATAAGTGGGTTAGGGAGGTTATAAGTGGGTTAGAGAGGTTATAAGTGGATTAAGGAGGTTATAAGTGGGTTAGGGAGAGTATGAGTGAGTTGGGGAGAGTATGAGTGGGTTAGGAAGAGTATAAGTAGGTTAGGGAGAGTATGAGTGGGTTGGGGAGAGTATGAGTGAGATGGCCAGAGTATGAGTGGGTTGGGGAGAGTATAAGTTTGTTAGGGAGAGTATAAGTGGTTAGGGAGAGTATGAGTGGGTTAGGGAGAGTATGAGTGGGTTAGGGAGAGTATGAGTGGGTTGGGGAGAGTATGAGTGTGTTAGGGAGGGTTAAAATGAGTTAGGGATGATTTAAATGGGTTAGGAAGGGCTTAACTGGGTTAAGCATTGTGATCCAAGGAAGTAGATCCACCCCTAACATTCCTTGGATCCAACCTCACTGATCTCGTCCAAATTTAAAAGCTGTACCTATAAAATGCAACGTTCTTTAAGCTTTTGAGCGATGTATGACCCATGTGGGTTTACCACTTACTTATGATTATAATAATAATGTTATTAAAATATTTATTTCCGTGTTTTGCGGCTTATAAGACTTGTTTTAGTTTCGACGGCTCGGCATCGGATGTAACTGAGAGAGCTACAGACCCCCACCCCCCACCCCAGACTTGTAGCTCCCGTCACTGACCTTCAATATATAAGAGATAAGATAAGATTTCGTTCGGATTTTTAACCCCGGAGGGTTAGCCACCCAGGATAACCCAAGAAAGTCAGTGCGTCATCGAGGACTGTCTAACTTATTTCCATTGGGGTCCTTAATCTTGTCCCCCAGGATGCGACCCACACCAGTCGACTAACACCCAGGTACCTATTTGCTGCTAGGTGAACAGGACAACAGGTGTAAGGAAACGTATCGAAATGTTTCCACCCGCCGGGAATCGAACCCGGGCCCTCCGTGTGTGAAGCGGGAGCTTTAGCCACCAGGCCACCGGGCCACCGGGCCACACATAGGATGCAGGCTGGTTTTTGGAGACATTTTATGGGAAAAATCATGCGTCTAATATGCCATGAAGTACGTTAATTCAACATGATACAATTTCATATTCATTACCAAGTCACTTTATGCAAAGCATTTCTAGCACACTATTACTAGTAACATTTATGAAGGGGTTCAGGGAAACCGGCAGGCCGGACTTGAGTCCTGGAGATGGGAAGTACAGTGCCTGCACTCTGAAGGAGGGGTGTTAATGTTGCAGTTTAAAAACTGTAGTGTAAAGCACCCTTCTGGCAAGACAGTGATGGAGTGAATGATGGTGAAAGTTTTTCTTTTTCGGGCCACCCTGCCTTGGTGGGAATCGGCCAGTGTGATATTAATAAAATAAAATACAGTGGACCCTCGACCAACGATGGCATCGACTAACGTTAAAAAACTCGACTAACGATAATCGTTCTCGGGTACCAATTAATATCGTTAGTCGAGGGTCCACTGTATTACTAGTGCTAGTTTAAGTGGTTAGGTACAGGTACATATACATACAATTATCATACATAGTGTAAGTTACCCACCAGGATAATCCCAGTGGAAGAAAGTCACTTTGACTTTCTTGGGTTATCTTGGTACGTAATTTACATATACTATGTTGCTGTGTACGATAATTTCTGTGATTGTATTTGTGTGTATCTGAGTAAACTAACTACTAACCCAAAAAGGTCCTGGAGTGTACCTTACATAATTGTTCGAGTTGGGAGCTGTATGGAACTCTGGGTACCACTGTACTTATGTGTACCTGTGCTTGAATAATCTTACATTCCTATCATAAGCATGATGGGTCATGATTGATGATAATGATATTTTTCAACTTTTTCAAAGCTCTTGTTTGATGTAATTCTAAATGGTAATGCATCTTCTTGTTTTTCCAGATGTCATCCAAGCCCAAATGACTCCATTTATTTCATAACAAATCAGCATGGATGAGCACAAGCTTGAAGACCAGCTGAGACCAAATATTGATAGAAGTGTGGATGGTGAACATTCATCCACGTCCTTGGAAATTGTGGTTTCTTGCAATACTCCAGAGACGAAAATTGAGCGGGATATATCCAATGCAGAGGATTTAGGAGACTGTCAGATTTCTGCTAGTGATAATTGCACTCTGCCAGATGTCGAGTCGTGTATTCATCCATTGGGTTCTATAAAAGCTGATACTGCTAGAAGTTGTCGGTTGAATGCTGCGAGTGTGTCGGAAAAATTAACTGAATCAGGAGCCGGGGAAGAGGACAGAATATTAGACAAAGATGACAAGGATTTAGAAAGATTTTCCATCAATAGTTTTTTAAATGATGATAGTGTTGTGGAATTTTCTGTTGAAAATACTATAAATACAGAGCCAGAAGAAACCAAAATATTTTTCGAGCAAAAAACAGAACGTGAAAGTCACGACACTGAAACAGATAAACTGAGTCGGCCCAGCTCTTCCGAAAGTGATAAAATATCATCATCATCATCGCGTTCAGTTCATGATGAGCCACAAAATTCAAACTATCTTCTCACAGAGATTGAAAGTCTGTTGACTGCATCGGATGGATGCAGTCCCGACTCTGACTTTGAGATCAGTAAAGTTGACTTCTCTTCCGCCCCCAAAGAAAATCTGATGAAAATTTTGTCGTGCTTGTTAGATGAGTGTGATTCATTAAAGAGAGATAAAGCAAGGTAAAAACTCCCATAACGAATGATTCCTTTAGGGTTTAGCACTTTCCACAAATGTACAATATATATACAGTGGACCCCCGGTTAACGATATTTTTTCACTCCAGAAGTATGTTCAGGTGCCAGTACTGACCGAATTTGTTCCCATAAGGAATATTGTGAAGTAGATTAGTCCATTTCAGACCCCCAAACATACACGTACAAACGCACTTACATAAATACACTTACATAATTGGTCGCATTTGGAGGTGATCGTTATGCGGGGGTCCACTGTAGTTAGTTCTTCATGATGTTAATGTGTTCTTGAAGATCATTTGGAACTTGAAACCTATTGTCCCATAGACATCCATGTTACAATCAGAGATGTGTTCCTGACTTTGTCCCATAGACATCCATGTTACAATCAGAGATGTGTTCCTGACTTTGTCCCGTAGACATCCATGTTACAATCAGAGATGTGTTCCTGACTTTGTCCCATAGTCATCCATGTTAATAAGAACATAAGAAAGGAGGAACACTGCAACAGGCCTGTTGGCCCATACAATCAGAGATGTGTTCCTGACTTGTGATAGTACTTATCTAATTTTTGTTTTTTTTGTTTTCTAAAAATAAAATAAAGCATTAAACAGGACTCCCTCCCTCCCTCCCTCCCTCCCTCCCACTTGCTTATTGTCTTTCCTCTTGCATTCTCTGCCTCATATTTCCTCCCTCGTATTCCCTCCTTTGTATTCCTTCCCTCGTATTCCCTCCCTCATATTCCCTCCCTCGTATTTCCTCCCTCATATTCCCTCCCTTGTATTCCCTCCCTCGTATTCCCTCCCTTGTATTCCGTCCCTCGTATTCCGTCCCTCGTATTCCCTCCCTCGTATTTCCTCCCTCATATTCCCTCCCTTGTATTCCCTCCCTCGTATTCCCTCCCTTGTATTCCGTCCCTCGTATTCCCTCCCTCATATTCCCTCCCTCGTATTTCCTCCCTCATATTCCCTCCCTCGTATTCCGTCCCTCGTATTCCCTCCCTTGTATTCCCTCCCTTGTATTCCGTCCCTCGTATTCCCTCCCTCATATTCCCTTCCTCGTATTCCCTCCCTCATATTACCTCGTAAGTATTCCCCCTCACCTAAGATTCTCTACATAACCAGTCACTCCCATGTGTAATATTAAATATCATAATTTTTTGCACAGACAATGTATCATATGGAGATAAAGAATTGTAAATTAGGAGACGTGAAGTAGCACAGGCCACAGGAAGATAATTCTCACAACAAGCAGCAGATACATTTTTTAAATACATTTTTTAACTTACAGGTTAGAGGGAGAGGTGGACAGGCTGGAGGCCGACCACTCCTCCCAGGTGTATGAAGCACAGATACAAGCGTTGGAGAAAACTCTAGCACAAGTAAATATTATAATAGCTACACCTACCATCCGACTTACGACCTGCTCGACTTACGACCTGCTCGACTTACGACCACTCGACTTACGACCGTGTTTTTTATGCCAAATTTCTGGGAAATAAATGACTGTTTGTGTTGTACACAGTGTTTATCCTAAACCTTACAGTATAAAACACAGTACTAACACCATAAAAAGTAAAGTGAAACATGAAATACCAAAATAAAACAATAAAATAAAGTCATTACAAAAATGTTTTATTGATATTCGGTAGTAAAGTTCAACTTACGACCATTCCGACTTACGACCGGTTTCTCGGAACCGAATTCGGTCGTAAGTCGGATGGTAGGTGTATTTGCTAAATATTTGTATTTCTCATATGTTGCAATAATAGAAATATTGTTCTATTGTGTATTAATGTGTATTTGTGTATATATATATTTGTGTGTATAATTACCATTCTTTATATGTAAGCACTAAATGTATGTATATTTTATATAGTATGTATACAAGTACAGTAATGTGTATGTCCGCTTGGAAATACATGCCAATTAATGTATATTTGAACTGTGATGTCAACACTTATAACACAGCAATTGATGTTGAATGAGTTTCCTCTTTTTTTGGGTCACCCAACCTTGGTGAGAGATGACCAGTCTGTTAAAAGTACAATGATAATGATGACAATAATAATAATATATATGCACACAAGCTCTAGGTTGCAAGAACAACTGTCAACGAATAAACGGAAGAATGGACGAGAAGCTTGAACCACGGTCCGGAAATTGACATTCCAACGCTCTACTGTCTAGGCTAACCCAGACCTTTAATAGGATGTGACCTTGAGGGGGATAAGAATAGATCTACTGTTCCAGCTCCTGGGCCCAGGGAAGAAATTCAGTTGGGTTACAGTTGGTGCCACTGACGGAGAGTAATACTGTAAGTACGTATTACCTCCGAATCCTTCCTGTTAGAGGCCTGGGTTAGCCTCAACGGTAGTGTCAGACTGTCAATTAACCCTTAAACGGTCCAAACGGTTAATGTTGCAGTTTAAAAACTGTAGTGTAAAGCACCCTTCTGGCAAGACAGTGATGGAGTGAATGATGGTGAAAGTTTTTCTTTTTCGGGCCACCCTGCCTTGGTGGGAATCGGCCGGTGTGATAATAATAATAATAAAAAAAGTAGATCTACTTTTTTTTACAATTTTTCAAATATAACAAAAAAAAAAGTAGATAAAAGTTTTTTTTACACATTTTCAAATGTAAAACAAAAAAGATCTACATTTTTACATACTTTCAGATGTTGAAAAAACGTATATATACGTTTGGACCGTTTAAGGGTTAACAGACTGCGGTTCAAGCCTCTTGACCTTCTGTTTGTTATAACATAATTAGACTTTATTTGTATATATTATTAACATCATCGCTATCATTGTACTTTTAACAGACTGGTCATCTCCCATTAAAGTGCGGTGACCCAAGAAAAGAGGAAACACATTCATTCATCATTCATTCAGTTGCCCTTTGTCCACCCTTCTGTTTATTCACAAATGCACTTATATATACGTAGGCACAAGCTGACTCGTGCAGCTGGCAAGAGAAACTACAACAAGCTGAGGAGAATTACATGAAGGAAAATATCAAGATTCGGTGCGACCTGACGGCTCGTCTAGAGTACATGACCAAAGAGTACGAAGCTGCCAACAGGGACAAAGAGTCCATGGTGATTAAATATGCTACATCAGAGAGAGAGGTTAGTAGTACTCTGGCAGTGAAATAAAATATGTTAACTTAGTAATGATGATAGAATTACTGACAAAATATTAGGTAAATAGACAGTAATGGAACTACAATGGACCCCCGGTTTACGATATTTTTTCATTCCAGAAGTATGTTCAGGTGCCAGTACTGACCGAATTTGTTCCCATAAGGAATATTGTGAAGTAGATTAGTCCATTTCAGACCCCCAAACATACATGTACAAACGCACTTACATAAATACACTTACATAATTGGTCGCATTGGGAGCTGATCGTAAACCGGGGGTCCACTGTAATGTGACATTTTATTGTGGCATCGTTTTGCTCTCCAAATTCCCTCGAGGGAAGTTCCTTGATGCTGGTGAGGGGCTCTTGATCTAGGGAATTGGATCTGTGCTCCGGTTCCCTGAATTGTCTCAATACCCTCCATCCCTTTCCCCCACGTGCGCTGTATAATCCTACGGGTTTAGTGCTCCCCCATGATTTTAGTAATAATATAATGCTCTCCAAATTCAAAATTCAAATTCGGATTTTTGTTTCTTTGCATACTGTACAATGTGTGATTACAGAAAGAAACACATATCTGGGCAGAGGTGCCCAGATATGTCAGTTTAGATGTCACTCCAAACAGCCAATATCTCAAACCTCTCCTTTAACCCTTAAACTGTCCAAGCAGATCTATGTTCACATGCGTAGTGCTCCAAAAGTAGATCTACGTTTTTTTTACATACACTGGACCCCCGCCTTACCATCAGCTCCCAACTCGACCAATTATGTAAGTGTATTTTTGTACGTGCTTTTGTACGTATATTTTTGGGAGTCTGAAACTGACTAATCTAATTCACAATATTCCTTATGGGAACAAATTTGGTCGGTAACGGCACCCGAACAGACTTCTTGAATGAAATAATATCGTAAGGCGGGGGTCCACTGTATTTTCAAATATAACCAAAAAAAAAAGTAGATCAAAGTTTTTTTACACGTTTTCAAATGTAAAAAAAGAAAAGAAGATCTACTTTGTTTTACATACTTTCAAATGTTGAAAAAACGTATATATACGTTTGGACAGTTCAAGGGTTAAAGTGCAGGCATTGTACCTCCCACCTCCAGGACTCGAGTCTGGCTAACCGGTTTCCCTGAATCCATTTACGAAATATTACCCTGTTCACACTCCAGCAGCTCGCCAGGTTCCAAAAACCATTTGTCTCCATTCATTCCTCTCTGTGATTATTATTTCCTCAGGTAATAGTGGCCAAGAAGCAGAAGGAAGCAGTTGAGAAGAAGATGAAGGAAATGGAGAAGGAGAGAGAGCAACTAGTCAGTAAGAACAAGATGTTGATATCAGAGCGCGCTCGTATCTGCCAGACTCTGGACACTAAGGTGGGTCACAAGTGGGCCACAAGTGGGCCACAAGTGGGCCACAAGTGAAGCACCAGGCCTCAGTCCTGGAGTGGGTTAGACATTGAGTTTGTTACCTTACGCCTTATGGGTTCTTCGATGTTGTAGGTACCTCACATCTAATCCTCAGGTTCACTTAAAAGTTACTAGGTACCTGGGTGCTATAGATTCTTCTTATTGCTTCAACCATTTCTATTTCTGCTACTACTTCTACCACTGTAGGACCCTTGTGGGTCCAGCACTTAGTTTCAATAATAATAATACAGTGGACCCCCGACTAACGATCAGCTCCCAACTTGACCAATTATGTAAGTGTATTTTTGTAAGTGCTTTTGTAGGTGTATTTTTGGGGGTCTGAAATGGACTAATCTAATTCACAATATTCCTTATGGGAACAAATTCGGTCTATAACGGCACCCGAACAGACTTCTGGATTGAAATAATATCGTTAGTCGGGGGTCCAATGTACTTCTACCATTTCCAGTAATAATAATAATGGAGCTAGTAACCACTTCTCCTGTATAAATTACTAATTTAATAAGAAGAAAACTAGACCTAAATAATAATAATAGAAAAAACTAGACATTGAATAATAATAATACTAATAATAATATTTTGACAGGTGCAGAAAAATAATTGGTATCAACGGGAGGTGGAGAGGCTGAAGGAAGATATCAACAGCCGAGATATCAAGATCAAATGGGCGCAGACTAAGCTCAAGGCTGAGATGGAGGCACACCAGGTACCAGCACTTTTGCTTAGGGTCAGCTGGCCACCACTAACAGCCTGGTTGATTGTGCACACTGTACTATATTTAGTGGATGGAGGATCAAGCCTTTGCCACTCGTGTGATGATTGATCTCTAAGAGGTTTCTCTGTTTCCTTTGCTCACACCAGTACCTTTGCTCACACCAGTACCTTTGCTCACACCAGTACCTTTGCTCACACCAGTACCTTTGCTCACACCAGTACCTTTGCTCACACCAGTACCTTTGCTCACGCCAGTACCTTTGTTCATGCCAGTACCTTTGCTCACACCAGTACCTTTGCTCACACCAGTACCTTTGCTCACACCAGTACCTTTGCTCACACCAGTACCTTTGCTCACACCAGTACCTTTGCTCACACCAGTACCTTTGCTCTCACCAGCACCTTTGCTCTCACCAGTACCTTTGCTCTCACCAGTACCTTTGCTCACACCAGTACCTTTGCTCTCACCAGTACCTTTGTTCACACCAGTACCTTAGCTCACACCAGTACCTTTGCTCACACCAGTACCTTTGCTTACACCAGTACCTTTGCTCACACCAGTACCTTTGCTCTCACCAGCACCTTTGCTCTCACCAGTACCTTTGCTCTCACCAGTACCTTTGCTCACACCAGTACCTTTGCTCTCACCAGTACCTTTGTTCACACCAGTACCTTAGCTCACACCAGTACCTTTGCTCTCACCAGTACCTTTGCTCTCACCAGTACCTTTGCTCACACCAGTACCTTTGCTCTCACCAGTACCTTTGTTCACACCAGTACCTTAGCTCACACCAGTACCTTTGCTCACACCAGTACCTTTGCTCTCACCAGTACCTTTGTTCACACCAGTACCTTAGCTCACACCAGTACCTTTGCTCACACCAGTACCTTTGCTCACACCAGTACCTTTGCTCCCTCAAAAGCCTGAACCTACTAAATGTACGAGACATACACTCATATTATTATGCCTACTATATATACAGAACATTAAACCCCAATATAAACCCTCCAGTTAAGCTTCACTTTGATAGCTATAACAGAACGCATAGTCACAATACAAGGCACAAGGCACTCTTCAACATCCCTCGTGTCCGTCTTGCACTACGCAGAAATGCAATGTTGGTAGGTAAGACACATAGGCAACATTTAGGAAACTTTATTTTGAAACGTTTCGCCTACACAGTAGGCTTCTTCAGTCGAGTACAGAAAGTAGGCAGGAACAGTAGAGATGTGAAGATGATGTAATCAGTCCATCACCCTTGAAGTCGTAGATTTGAGGTTGTCAGTCCCTCAGCCTGGAGAAGTTCTGTTCCAAAGTCTGGAACTATCTGAAGATCAAGCGACAGTGAGGAGACTTAAATACTGTCGGAAGGAGAGGTGCAGAGTAGTAGTAGTAGTGAGAATGTACATTAAGGGCTCGAAGATCTGAAATTCACTACGTGAACCGGTAAAGGATCCCCCGACAACATACAAATTTAAGGCTATGTATAAAAAAAATCGCGTCTCTCAATACTAACTAAACCAACCTAAATAACTTTTAATTGATTTACCTGGAGTTTACCTGGAAAGAGTTCCGGGGGATTGTTTTTCTTATGTTCAACTTCAAGATAATTATTCGTATTAACCTCCACCTTGACTACCTCATATTAGTATTAAGATAAAGATTTATTAATATGTTAATCACTCTTATCTAATAGTGAGTTTCTTTGTACTTAACAAATCAAAATTGTAATTACACTTTGTAATCTTTGCAAAGAAATAAAATCTTCATTCTTTCCTTTGCTGACTCTGGCCAGACACAGTCACACGAGCTTGCTTGGTGCTCAAGCTGCTATCATTTAAAACCACTTCTACTTAACGTTATCATTCATAAGAAAAAACGACCACAATAAATTGAATTTTGAGCAGTATAAAGTCATGGAGTTGAAAAATTATCAAATACAGTGGAACCTCAAATATCGAACTTTCTTCGGTCCAGAAGTCTGTTCGAGTGCCTTTACCGAATGAATTTATTCCCATCAGGAATAATGTAAATTAGATTAGTCCATTTCAGACCCTTAAAAATACACTTATAAAAGCACTTACAATAATACACTTACATAATTGGTTGTGTTGGGAGCAGTTCGATTTTTGAGGTTCCACTGTAAATGAATTTATTGACTGGTTGCACTTCAAATTAAAACTGAAATTGTTTAATTCTTTTCTGCAGTACAGTCTCTCCTCACTTAGCGACGTACTTGTTTATCAACGCCTCGGACTTACGACAGGCTGACTGACCAGTATTTATACCTAAATAATGTATATTAGAGCTGATTTTCTCTGTTCTGTTTATTACAGTATACAGTACACTACTGTATAAATATTTAGAAATATACCAGAAATGTTATAAATAGTGCAAAGGTGGCATTAAAACAACATCACAAAGGTGGCATTAAAACAACATCACAAAGGTGGCATTAAAACAACATCACAAAGGTGGCATTAAAACAACATCACAAAGGTGGCATTAAAACAACATCACAAAGGTGGCATTAAAACAACATCAAAGATGGCTGACACAAACCCACTACCATTATAGTATGATCCTCACTTAGCGACAAATTTGTTTACCGACGTGGTCTTAGGAACAGAACTCCGTCATTCAGTGATATCAGATAATATACTTTACATGTCATAAAGTATCGTAAAGTAGAAAATAAAGGCGTTAATATGCAGTGCATTTTGGATAAACTGATTTTAATTCTTAAAGACTGCTTAAGAACTAGATACAGTCAATTCTCTTATAAGCTCCTCTATGTAGTGCAGTGTTTTATGAGATTATTTTTTTTTTTTTCCCAACAAGTCGGCCGTCTCCCACCGAGGCACGGTGACCCACCGAGGCAGGGTGACCCAGAAAAAAAGAAAATCCCCCAAAAGAAAATACTTTCATCATCATTCAACACTTTCACCACACTCGCACATTATCACTGTTTTTGTAGAGGTGCTCAGAATACAACAGTTTAGAAGCATATACCTATAAAAATACACAACATATCCCTCCAAACTGCTAATATCCCAAACACCTCCTTTAGAGTGCAGGCATTGTACTTCCCATTTCCAGGACTCAAGTCTGACTATATAAAAATAACCGGTTTACCCAAGTCCCTTCACTAAATATTACCCTGCATGTGCATCTGAAATTGAAAGGTGTATATTTGCTGTTTAAAGTGATGTCTAGACTGGTATCTGCGTGCCTCTGGCAAGACAGTGATAGTGTGAATGATGGCGAAATATTTCTTTTTCGGGTCGCCCGGCCTCGGTGGGAGGTGGCCAGTGTATTAAAAAAAATATTCTGTAAAGCTTTTCCATTCACTGTTCAATATTATATATACTTTTTCAGTGACGTCTACAAAAAACCTGTGCTGTTTAGAGAGCCTTTATAAGAGTTTACTGTAATTGCTACTCAGAATTTGTTGGGATAACTGAGGTAATTTCCCCACCATAAATTAATAGTGGGTATTTACTAATGAAAGAAATGTGATTATAGACTGTTACATACTTGTATTATTAGTTAATGATCCAAGTGGGCCATTAACAGGGTTTGTGTTATTAGTTAATGGTCCAAGTGGACCATTAAATGTTTCTATTATTAGCTAATGGTCCAAGTTGAACCCAAACGTTGTCATAAGTTTTAGTCTATGGTTTAGTGCACCTCGTGAATGTAATAATGAACTTTGTTTATACAGGAAGGCCCCACTTACACAGCAGGTAGGTTCTTGGTTACTGTAGGGCCCCACTTATACAGCAGGTTAGGTTCCTGGCTACTGTAGAGCCCCACTTATACAGCAGGTTAGGTTCCTGGCTACTGTAGAGCCCCACTTATACAGCAGGTTAGGTTCCTGGCTACTGTAGAGCCCCACTTATACAGCAGGTTAGGTTCCTGGCTACTGTAGAGCCCTACTTATACAGTAGGTTAGGTTCCTGGCTACTGTAGAGCCCCACTTATACAGTAGGTTCTGAGCTACTGCTGTAAAGTGAAACATATCCTAATATTTTTTTTTTTAATGCATATTAAGACCTAATAACATATTTACACTGTCATATAATAAGCTAGCATAGAGCTAGGCCTAAAAAATGCATATACAGTAAACATAACTTACCTTAAAATATTTTTGTTCTTAGCTTATGGTGAATATGTTGTAGGAAGTCTAAATAAATGAAGACTGGGTATAATTGAAAACTGCTGTATTAGTGAAACACTGTAAAGCAAAATGCTGTAAAGTGAAACACTGTAAAGCAAAATGCTGTATTAGTGAAACACTGTAGAGCAAAATGCTGTAAAGTGAAACACTGTAAAGCAAAATGCTGTAAAGTGAAACACTGTAAAGCAAAATGCTGTAAAGTGAAACACTGTAAAGCAAAATGCTGTAAAGTGAAACACTGTAAAGCAAAATGCTGTATAGTGGAACACTGTAAAGCAAAATGCTGTAAAGTGAAACACTGTAAAGCAAAATGCTGTAAAGTGAAACACTGTAAAGCAAAATGCTGTAAAGTGAAACACTGTAAAGCAAAATGCTGTAAAGTGAAACACTGTAAAGCAAAATGCTGTAAAGTGAAACGCTGTAAAGCAAAATGCTGTAAAGTGAAACATTGTAAAGCAAAATGCTGTAAAGTGAAACACTGTAAAGCAAAATGCTGTAAAGTGAAACACTGTAAAGCAAAATGCTGTAAAGTGAAGCACTGTAAAGCAAAATGCTGTAAAGTGGAGCACTGTAAAGCAAAATGCTGTAAAGTGAAGCACTGTAGAGCAAAATGCTGTAAAGTGGAGCACTGTAGAGCAAAATGCTGTAAAGTGGAGCACTGTAAAGCAAAATGCTGTAAAGTGGAGCACTGTAAAGCAAAATGCTGTAAAGTGACACCAAGGCAGGGTGGCCGACCAAGGCAGGGTGGCCCACCAAGGCAGGGTGGCCCACCAAGGCAGGGTGGCCCACCAAGGCAGGGTGGCCGACCAAGGCAGGGTGGCCGACCAAGGCAGGGTGGCCCACCAAGGCAGGGTGGCCCACCAAGGCAGGGTGGCCGACCAAGGCAGGGTGGCCCACCAAGGCAGGGTGGCCGACCAAGGCAGGGTGGCCGACCACCACAGGGTGGCCACCAAGGCAGGGTGGCCGACCAAGGCAGGGTGGCCGACCAAGGCAGGGTGGCCACCAAGGCAGGGTGGCCCACCAAGGCAGGGTGGCCCACCAAGGCAGGGTGGCCGACCAAGGCAGGGTGGCCGACCAAGGCAGGGTGGCCGACCAAGGCAGGGTGGCCCACCAAGGCAGGGTGGCCCACCAAGGCAGGGTGGCCCACCAAGGCAGGGTGGCCACCACGGCAGGGTGGCCCACCAAGGCAGGGGGGCCACCACGGCAGGGTGGCCACCAAGGCAGGGTGGCCCACCAAGGCAGGGTGGCCCACCAAGGCAGGGTGGCCACCAAGGCAGGGTGGCCCACCAAGGCAGGGTGGCCCACCAAGGCAGGGTGGCCACCAAGGCAGGGTGGCCCACCAAGGCAGGGTGGCCCACCAAGGCAGGGTGGCCGACCAAGGCAGGGTGGCCACCAAGGCAGGGTGGCCCACCAAGGCAGGGTGGCCCACCAAGGCAGGGTGGCCGACCAAGGCAGGGTGGCCGACCAAGGCAGGGTGGCCACCAAGGCAGGGTGGCCGACCAAGGCAGGGTGGCCGACCAAGGCAGGGTGGCCACCAAGGCAGGGTGGCCCACCAAGGCAGGGTGGCCGACCAAGGCAGGGTGGCCGACCAAGGCAGGGTGGCCCACCAAGGCAGGGTGGCCGACCAAGGCAGGGTGGCCGACCAAGGCAGGGTGGCCGACCAAGGCAGGGTGGCCCACCAAGGCAGGGTGGCCCACCAAGGCAGGGTGGCCGACCAAGGCAGGGTGGCCCACCAAGGCAGGGTGGCCCACCAAGGCAGGGTGGCCGACCAAGGCAGGGTGGCCGACCAAGGCAGGGTGGCCGACCAAGGCAGGGTGGCCGACCAAGGCAGGGTGGCCCACCAAGGCAGGGTGGCCCACCAAGGCAGGGTGGCCCACCAAGGCAGGGTGGCCCACCAAGGCAGGGTGGCCGACCAAGGCAGGGTGGCCGACCAAGGCAGGGTGGCCCACCAAGGCAGGGTGGCCCACCAAGGCAGGGTGGCCGACCAAGGCAGGGTGGCCGACCAAGGCAGGGTGGCCGACCAAGGCAGGGTGGCCGACCAAGGCAGGGTGGCCGACCAAGGCAGGGTGGCCGACCAAGGCAGGGTGGCCGACCAAGGCAGGGTGGCCGACCAAGGCAGGGTGGCCCACCAAGGCAGGGTGGCCCACCAAGGCAGGGTGGCCGACCAAGGCAGGGTGGCCCACCAAGGCAGGGTGGCCCACCAAGGCAGGGTGGCCGACCAAGGCAGGGTGGCCGACCAAGGCAGGGTGGCCGACCAGGGAAGGGTGGCCGGCACCAAGGCAGGGTGGCCCACCAAGGCAGGGTGGCCCACCAAGGCACCAAGGCAGGGTGGCCGGCACCACCAAGGCAGGGTGGCCGACCAAGGCAGGGTGGCCCACCAAGGCACCACCAAGGCAGGGTGGCCCAACAAGGCAGGGTGGCCACCAAGGCAGGGTGGCCGACCAAGGCAGGGTGGCCCACCAAGGCAGGGTGGCCGGCACCAAGGCAGGGTGGCCCACCAAGGCAGGGTGGCCCCACCAAGGCAGGGTGGCCAAGGCAGGGTGGCCGACCAAGGCAGGGTGGCCCACCAAGGCAGGGTGGCCGGCACCAAGGCAGGGTGGCCGACCAAGGCAGGGTGGCCGACCAAGGCAGGGTGGCCGACCAAGGCAGGGTGGCCAAGGCAGGGTGGCCACCAAGGCAGGGTGGCCCACCAAGGAAGGGTGGCCACCAAGGCAGGGTGGCCCACCAAGGCAGGGTGGCCCACCAAGGCAGGGTGGCCCACCAAGGCAGGGTGGCCGACCAAGGCAGGGTGGCCGACCAAGGCAGGGTGGCCCACCAAGGCAGGGTGGCCGACCAAGGCAGGGTGGCCGACCAAGGCAGGGTGGCCGACCAAGGCAGGGTGGCCGACCAAGGCAGGGTGGCCGACCAAGGCAGGGTGGCCGACCAAGGCAGGGTGGCCGACCAAGGCAGGGTGGCCCACCAAGGCAGGGTGGCCGACCAAGGCAGGGTGGCCCACCAAGGCAGGGTGGCCGACCAAGGCAGGGTGGCCGACCAAGGCAGGGTGGCCGACCAAGGCAGGGTGGCCGACCAAGGCAGGGTGGCCGACCAAGGCAGGGTGGCCGACCAAGGCAGGGTGGCCGACCAAGGCAGGGTGGCCGACCAAGGCAGGGTGGCCGACCAAGGCAGGGTGGCCGACCAAGGCAGGGTGGCCGACCAAGGCAGGGTGGCCGACCAAGGCAGGGTGGCCCACCAAGGCAGGGTGGCCCACCAAGGCAGGGTGGCCGACCAAGGCAGGGTGGCCGACCAAGGCAGGGTGGCCACCAAGGCAGGGTGGCCGACCAAGGCAGGGTGGCCGACCAAGGCAGGGTGGCCGACCAAGGCAGGGTGGCCGACCAAGGCAGGGTGGCCGACCAAGGCAGGGTGGCCGACCAAGGCAGGGTGGCCGACCAAGGCAGGGTGGCCGACCAAGGCAGGGTGGCCCACCAAGGCAGGGTGGCCGACCAAGGCAGGGTGGCCGACCAAGGCAGGGTGGCCGACCAAGGCAGGGTGGCCGACCAAGGCAGGGTGGCCGACCAAGGCAGGGTGGCCGACCAAGGCAGGGTGGCCACCAAGGCAGGGTGGCCCACCAAGGCAGGGTGGCCCACCAAGGCAGGGTGGCCCACCAAGGCAGGGTGGCCCACCAAGGCAGGGTGGCCGACCAAGGCAGGGTGGCCCACCAAGGCAGGGTGGCCCACCAAGGCAGGGTGGCCCACCAAGGCAGGGTGGCCACCAAGGCAGGGTGGCCCACCAAGGCAGGGTGGCCGACCAAGGCAGGGTGGCCCACCAAGGCAGGGTGGCCACCAAGGCAGGGTGGCCCACCAAGGCAGGGTGGCCCACCAAGGCAGGGTGGCCCACCAAGGCAGGGTGGCCCACCAAGGCAGGGTGGCCGACCAAGGCAGGGTGGCCACGAAGGCAGGGTGGCCCACCAAGGCAGGGTGGCCCACCAAGGCAGGGTTGCCCACCAAGGCAGGGTGGCCACCAAGGCAGGGTGGCCGACCAAGGCAGGGTGGCCACCAAGGCAGGGTGGCCCACCAAGGCAGGGTGGCCCACCAAGGCAGGGTGGCCCACCAAGGCAGGGTGGCCCACCAAGGCAGGATTACCACCAAGGCAGGGTGGCCCACCAAGGCAGGGTGGCCACCAAGGCAGGGTGGCCCACCAAGGCAGGGTGGCCCACCAAGGCAGGGTGGCCCACCAAGGCAGGGTGGCCCACCAAGGCAGGGTGGCCCACCAAGGAATGGTGGCCCACCAAGGCAGGGTGGCCCACCAAGGCAGGGTGGCCCACCAATGCAGGGTGGCCCACCAAGGCAGGGTGGCCCACCAAGGCAGGGTGGCCCACCAAGGCAGGGTGGCCCACCAAGGCAGGGTGGCCCACCAAGGCAGGGTGGCCCACCAAGGCAGGGTGGCCCACCAAGGCAGGGTGGCCCACCAAGGCAGGGTGGCCCACCAAGGCAGGGTGGCCCACCAAGGCAGGGTGGCCCACCAAGGCAGGGTGGCCCACCAAGGCAGGGTGGCCCACCAAGGCAGGGTGGCCCACCAAGGCAGGGTGGCCGGCACCAAGGCAGGGTGGCCCACCAAGGCAGGGTGGCCCACCAAGGCACCAAAGGCAGGGTGGCCCACCAAGGCAGGGTGGCCCACCAAGGCAGGGTGGCCCACCAAGGCAGGGTGGCCCACCAAGGCAGGGTGGCCCACCAAGGCAGGGTGGCCCACCAAGGCAGGGTGGCCGACCAAGGCAGGGTGGCCGACCAAGGCAGGGTGGCCCACCAAGGCAGGGTGGCCCACCAAGGCAGGGTGGCCCACCAAGGCAGGGTGGCCGACCAAGGCAGGGTGGCCCACCAAGGCAGGGTGGCCCACCAAGGCAGGGTGGCCCACCAAGGCAGGGTGGCCCACCAAGGCAGGGTGGCCCACCAAGGCAGGGTGGCCCACCAAGGCAGGGTGGCCCACCAAGGCAGGGTGGCCGACCAAGGCAGGGTGGCCGACCAAGGCAGGGTGGCCCACCAAGGCAGGGTGGCCCACCAAGGCAGGGTGGCCCACCAAGGCAGGGTGGCCGACCAAGGCAGGGTGGCCCACCAAGGCAGGGTGGCCCACCAAGGCAGGGTGGCCCACCAAGGCAGGGTGGCCCACCAAGGCAGGGTGGCCCACCAAGGCAGGGTGGCCCACCAAGGCAGGGTGGCCCACCAAGGCAGGGTGGCCCACCAAGGCAGGGTGGCCCACCAAGGCAGGGTGGCCCACCAAGGCAGGGTGGCCCACCAAGGCAGGGTGGCCGACCAAGGCAGGGTGGCCGACCAAGGCAGGGTGGCCCACCAAGGCAGGGTGGCCCACCAAGGCAGGGTGGCCCACCAAGGCAGGGTGGCCCACCAAGGCAGGGTGGCCCACCAAGGCAGGGTGGCCCACCAAGGCAGAGTGGCCCACCAAGGCAGGGTGGCCCAAGGCAGAGTGGCCCACCAAGGAAGGGTGGCCCACCAAGGCAGGGTGGCCCAAGGCAGGGTGGCCCACCAAGGCAGGGTGGCCCACCAAGGCAGGGTGGCCCACCAAGGCAGGGTGGCCCACCAAGGCAGGGTGGCCGACCAAGGCAGGGTGGCCGACCAAGGCAGGGTGGCCCACCAAGGCAGGGTGGCCGACCAAGGCAGGGTGGCCCACCAAGGCAGGGTGGCCGACCAAGGCAGGGTGGCCCACCAAGGCAGGGTGGCCCACCAAGGCAGGGTGGCCCACCAAGGCAGGGTGGCCCACCAAGGCAGGGTGGCCCACCAAGGCAGGGTGGCCCACCAAGGCAGGGTGGCCGACCAAGGCAGGGTGGCCCACCAAGGCAGGGTGGCCCACCAAGGCAGGGTGGCCCACCAAGGCAGGGTGGCCACCAAGGCAGGGTGGCCCACCAAGGCAGGGTGGCCCACCAAGGCAGGGTGGCCCACCAAGGCAGGGTGGCCCACCAAGGCAGGGTGGCCCACCAAGGCAGGGTGGCCCACCAAGGCAGGGTGGCCCACCAAGGCAGGGTGGCCCACCAAGGCAGGGTGGCCCACCAAGGCAGGGTGGCCCACCAAGGCAGGGTGGCCCACCAAGGCAGGGTGGCCCACCAAGGCAGGGTGGCCCACCAAGGCAGGGTGGCCCACCAAGGCAGGGTGGCCCACCAAGGCAGGGTGGCCCACAAAGGCAGGGTGGCCCACCCAGGCAGGGTGGCCCACCAAGGCAGGGTGGCCCACCAAGGCAGGGTGGCCCACCACGGCAGGGTGGCCCACCAAGGCCGGGTGGCCCACCAAGGCAGGGTGGCCCACCAAGGCAGGGTGGCCCACCAAGGCAGGGTGGCCCACCAAGGCAGGGTGGCCCACCAAGGCAGGGTGGCCGACCAAGGCAGGGTGGCCCACCAAGGCAGGGTGGCCCACCAAGGCAGGGTGGCCAACCAAGGCAGGGTGGCCCAGCAAGGCAGGGTGGCCGACCAAGGCAGGGTGGCCCACCACGGCAGGGTGGCCCAGGGTGGCCAAGGCAGGGTGGCCCACCAAGGCAGGGTGGCCCACCAAGGCAGGGTGGCCCACCAAGGCAGGGTGGCCCACCAAGGCAGGGTGGCCACCAAGGCAGGGTGGCCCACCAAGGCAGGGTGGCCCACCAAGGCAGGGTGGCCCACCAAGGCAGGGTGGCCCACCAAGGCAGGGTGGCCCACCAAGGCAGGGTGGCCCACCAAGGCAGGGTGGCCCACCAAGGCAGGGTGGCCCCCAAGGCAGGGTGGCCCACCAAGGCAGGGTGGCCCACCAAGGCAGGGTGGCCCACCAAGGCAGGGTGGCCCACCAAGGCAGGGTGGCCACCAAGGCAGGGTGGCCCACCAAGGCAGGGTGGCCCACCAAGGCAGGGTGGCCCACCAAGGCAGGGTGGCCCACCAAGGCAGGGTGGCCCACCAAGGCAGGGTGGCCCACCAAGGCAGGGTGGCCCACCAAGGCAGGGTGGCCCACCAAGGCAGGGTGGCCCACCAAGGCAGGGTGGCCCACCAAGGCAGGGTGGCCCACCAAGGCAGGGTGGCCCACCAAGGCAGGGTGGCCGACCAAGGCAGGGTGGCCCACCAAGGCAGGGTGGCCGACCAAGGCAGGGTGGCCCACCCAGGCAGGGTGGCCCACCAAGGCAGGGTGGCCCACCAAGGCAGGGTGGCCCACCAAGGCAGGGTGGCCCACCAAGGCAGGGTGGCCCACCAAGGCAGGGTGGCCCACCAAGGCAGGGTGGCCCACCAAGGCAGGGTGGCCCACCAAGGCAGGGTGGCCCACCAAGGCAGGGTGGCCCACCAAGGCAGGGTGGCCCACCAAGGCAGGGTGGCCCACCAAGGCAGGGTGGCCCACCAAGGCAGGGTGGCCGACCAAGGCAGGGTGGCCGACCAAGGCAGGGTGGCCCACCAAGGCAGGGTGGCCCCACCAAGGCAGGGTGGCCGACCAAAGGCAGGGTGGCCCACCAAGGCAGGGTGGCCCACCAAGGCAGGGTGGCCCACCAAGGCAGGGTGGCCCACCAAGGCAGGGTGGCCCACCAAGGCAGGGTGGCCCACCAAGGCAGGGTGGCCCACCAAGGCAGGGTGGCCCACCAAGGCAGGGTGGCCCACCAAGGCAGGGTGGCCCACCAAGGCAGGGTGGCCCACCAAGGCAGGGTGGCCCAGGGTGGCCACCAAGGCAGGGTGGCCCACCAAGGCAGGGTGGCCCACCAAGGCAGGGTGGCCCACCAAGGCAGGGTGGCCCACCAAGGCAGGGTGGCCCACCAAGGCAGGGTGGCCCACCAAGGCAGGGTGGCCCACCAAGGCAGGGTGGCCCACCAAGGCAGGGTGGCCCACCAAGGCAGGGTGGCCCACCAAGGCAGGGTGGCCCACCAAGGCAGGGTGGCCCACCAAGGCAGGGTGGCCCACCAAGGCAGGGTGGCCCACCAAGGCAGGGTGGCCGACCAAGGCAGGGTGGCCGACCAAGGCAGGGTGGCCGACGAAGGCAGGGTGGCCCACCAAGGCAGGGTGGTTGACCAAGGCAGGGTGGCCCACCAAGGCAGGGTGGCGAACCAAGGCAGGGTGGCCGACCAAGGCAGGGTGACCCACCAAGGCAGGGTGGCCCACCAAGGCAGGGTGGCCACCAAGGCAGGGTGGCCACCAAGGCAGGGTGGCCCACCAAGGCAGGGTGGCCCACCAAGGCAGGGTGGCCCACCAAGGCACCAAGGCAGGGTGGCCCACCAAGGCAGGGTGGCCCACCAAGGCAGGGTGGCCCACCAAGGCAGGGTGGCCGACCAAGGCAGGGTGGCCCACCAAGGCAGGGTGGCCCACCAAGGCAGGGTGGCCGACCAAGGCAGGGTGGCCCACCAAGGCAGGGTCGCCCACCAAGGCAGGGTGGCCCACCAAGGCAGGGTGGCCGACCAAGGCAGGGTGGCCCACCAAGACAGGGTGGCCCACCAAGGCAGGGTGGCCGACCAAGGCAGGGTGGCCCACCAAGGCAGGGTGGCCGACCAATGCAGGGTGGCCCACCAAGGCAGGGTGGCCCACCAAGGCAGGGTGGCCCACCAAGGCAGGGTGGCCCACCAAGGCAGGGTGGCCCACCAAGGCAGGGTGGCCCACCAAGGCAGGGTGGCCCACCAAGGCAGGGTGGCCCACCAAGGCAGGGTGGCCCACCAAGGCAGGGATACGTCTGTTTATTATTAATTCTTTATCTTGGCTTCTCTCAAGGCAGGTTCCTTGATGGTGTTAGGAGACTGTTGAATCTACAAATTGTAATTATCCCCTACTTCCTTGGATCAGACAAAATTTTTATGACCGTATGGGTTTAGCACTCTCCCCTAAATCTAACAAAAATAATAATAATAATTTAGGCCATTTGCCACTACAGGAGGGCCCCACTTATACAGCAGGTTAGGTTCCTGTGTACTGTAGGGCCCCACTAACACAGCAGATTAGGTTCTGGGCTACTGCTGTACAGGAGGACCCCACTTATACAGCAGGTTAGGTTCCAGGGTACTGCTGTACGTACATAGAACCGCTTCATAAGAGCGCTGACTGTAGATTTATTACCCTTTTTCGTAGATATGCAGCTTAAGGAGGAGAAAGCCCGGCTTATCATGGAGCGGCAAGCTAACGAGAGCAGAGGGTCTGCTTTCAACCGGCTGTCAGCAGAGTTGGAGGCTCTGAAGCTGAAGCGCGCATCTCTGCTGGAGGAATCTACATCTCTGAAAAAGAAAGTCAGTAGTGGATGGTAGAAACAATTTTTTGGGGATAGAAAAATAATATACAGCATATGAGTCTACTGAAAATACACTTACAGATTTATAAAGCCAGTAGTATAATTGTAGTTATTGTCTCTATAATGACTAGTATAATTATAGTTATTATCTATGTAATGCCTGTAGTATAATCATAGTCATTTCCTCAATAATGACAGTGGTATAATCTTTGATAATATTTGCATAGGTGGCGACTTACGAGGCGGAACGGAGTGAAACTGAGAAATTGTTTACAAGTTTACGCAGTGAAGTGACGGCATCACGACAGGAGGCGGCAGACCTCAGTCACCAGCTGTCTAACTCAACACATCTCCAGCAGCAGCTTAACAGGTATTTTTATGCTAAAATATATTGTAGATTGACACCAATAGACTCCTGGCTGTCTTCAAGACCCTTGGCTGTCTTCAAGACCCCTGGCTGTCTTCAAGACCCCTGGTTGTCTTCAAGACCCCTGGCTGTCTTCAAGACCCCTGGCTGTCTTCAAGACCTCTGGCTGTCTTCAAGACCCCTGGCTGTCTTCAAGACCCCTGGCTGTCTTCAAGACCCCTGGCTGTCTTCAAGACCCCTGGTTGTCTTCAAGACCCCTGGCTGTCTTCAAGACCCCTGGCTGTCTTCAAGACCCCTGGCTGTCTTCAAGACCCCTGGCTGTCTTCAAGACCTCTGGCTGTCTTCAAGACCTCTGGCTGTCTTCAAGACCTCTGGCTGTCTTCAAGACCTCTGGCTGTCTTCAAGACCCCTGGCTGTCTTCAAGACCTCTGGCTGTCTTCAAGACCTCTGGCTGTCTTCAAGACCTCTGGCTGTCTTCAAGACCCCTGGCTGTCTTCAAGACCCCTGGCTGTCTTCAAGACCTCTGGCTGTCTTCAAGACCTCTGGCTGTCTTCAAGACCCCTGGCTGTCTTCAAGACCCCTGGTTGTCTTCAAGACCTCTGGTTGTCTTCAAGACCTCTGGCTGTCTTCAAGACCTCTGGCTGTCTTCAAGACCTCTGGCTGTCTTCAAGACCTCTGGCTGTCTTCAAGACCTCTGGCTGTCTTCAAGACCCCTGGCTGTCTTCAAGACCCCTGGCTGTCTTCAAGACCCCTGGTTGTCTTCAAGACCCCTGGCTGTCTTCAAGACCCCTGGCTGTCTTCAAGACCCCTGGCTGTCTTCAAGCCCCTGGCTGTCTTCAAGACCCCTGGTTGTCTTCAAGACCCCTGGCTGTCTTCAAGACCTCTGGCTGTCTTCAAGACCCCTGGCTGTCTTCAAGACCCCTGGCTGTCTTCAAGACCCCTGGTTGTCTTCAAGACCCCTGGCTGTCTTCAAGACCCCTGGCTGTCTTCAAGACCCCTGGCTGTCTTCAAGACCCCTGGTTGTCTTCAAGACCCCTGGCTGTCTTCAAGACCTCTGGCTGTCTTCAAGACCCCTGGCTGTCTTCAAGACCCCTGGCTGTCTTCAAGACCCCTGGTTGTCTTCAAGACCCCTGGTTGTCTTCAAGACCCCTGGCTGTCTTCAAGACCCCTGGTTGTCTTCAAGACCCCTGGCTGTCTTCAAGACCCCTGGCTGTCTTCAAGACCCCTGGCTGTCTTCAAGACCCCTGGTTGTCTTCAAGACCCCTGGCTGTCTTCAAGACCCCTGGTTGTCTTCAAGACCCCTGGCTGTCTTCAAGACCCCTGGCTGTCTTCAAGACCCCTGGCTGTCTTCAAGACCCCTGGCTGTCTTCAAGACCCCTGGCTGTCTTCAAGACCTCTGGCTGTCTTCAAGACCTCTGGCTGTCTTCAAGACCTCTGGCTGTCTTCAAGACCTCTGGCTGTCTTCAAGACCTCTGGCTGTCTTCAAGACCTCTGGCTGTCTTCAAGACCCCTGGTTGTCTTCAAGACCTCTGGCTGTCTTCAAGACCTCTGGCTGTCTTCAAGACCTCTGGCTGTCTTCAAGACCTCTGGCTGTCTTCAAGACCTCTGGCTGTCTTCAAGACCTCTGGCTGTCTTCAAGACCCCTGGCTGTCTTCAAGACCCCTGGCTGTCTTCAAGACCCCTGGCTGTCTTCAAGACCCCTGACTGTCTTCAAGACCCCTGGCTGTCTTCAAGACCCCTGGCTGTCTTCAAGACCCCTGGCTGTCTTCAAGACCCCTGACTGTCTTCAAGACCCCTGGCTGTCTTCAAGACCCCTGGTTGTCTTCAAGACCCCTGGCTGTCTTCAAGACCCCTGGCTGTCTTCAAGACCCCTGGCTGTCTTCAAGACCCCTGGTTGTCTTCAAGACCCCTGGCTA
This sequence comes from Cherax quadricarinatus, assembly GCF_038502225.1. NCBI lineage: Eukaryota > Metazoa > Arthropoda > Malacostraca > Decapoda > Parastacidae > Cherax > Cherax quadricarinatus. The sequence goes on from NC_091383.1 coordinate 2,364,426, forward strand.
TCTTCAAGACCCCTGGCTGTCTTCAAGACCCCTGGCTGTCTTCAAGACCCCTGGTTGTCTTCAAGACCCCTGGCTGTCTTCAAGACCCCTGGCTGTCTTCAAGACCCCTGGCTGTCTTCAAGACCCCTGGTTGTCTTCAAGACCCCTGGCTATCTTCAAGACCCCTGGCTGTCTTCAAGACCCCTGGCTGTCTTCAAGACCCCTGACTGTCTTCAAGACCCCTGGCTGTCTTCAAGACCCCTGGCTGTCTTCAAGACCCCTGGTTGTCTTCAAGACCCCTGGCTATCTTCAAGACCCCTGGTTGTCTTCAAGACCCCTGGTTGTCTTCAAGACCCCTGGCTGTCTTCAAGAAGAAGCTGGACCAGCCAGGTTGTGGTTCCTACGTTGGTTTACTTGCGGCCAGCAGTAACAACCTGGTTGATTAGGTCCTGATCCACCACCAGGCCTGGTCATGAACTGGGACACGGGAGCATTGACCCCTGAAACACCCTGCAGGTATACTCCAGGTATTGGCACAGAGCAAAATTCACTACACTTTAGTCGCAGATGTTCACTAAGAATTGTATTTTGTTCAGCATATTTGCAAAATAACCACTGTGAAAAAAATAGTTTCCAAGCACTTTTGTGATTTCTCACATCATTTTTTTTCACAGTGGTTATTTTTTTTCACAGTGGTTATTTTTTTCACAGTGGTTATTTTTTTTCACAGTGGTCATTTTTTTTTTTTCACAGTGGTTATTTTGCATATTGTGATATCACCTGTTTACTGTGATCTTATTGCATTAATCCCTATTTTTTTTAATTATTCTTGCCTGGTGGTGAAAAGGTTACATGCAGTTTTAATGACCCTAGTTTAGTCTGTAGGTTTTAAACCCCCATAAACCAACCAATGTGTTTGTAAGTCCTTGACTTACAAACACGTTGGGGACCTTCTGAATTGTACTTATTATACACAATACAGAATTTTGTATATTATACACAATACAGAATTGTGCATATTATACACAATACAGAATTGTGTATATTATACACAATACAGAAGATTCTCAATGTATGTGTAAGTCAAGGAGTTACTATAATAATATCCACGTTGCAGGGAGCGTGAAGAGGTGGCCACGGCGAACCGGGAGATTGATCGGCTACAAGCTAACAACAACGAGATAGAGAGCGAACTTCTCGCCTGCCGACAAAAGGAAGCGGAACTGCTAGCCTTCACGCAGAAATTGACCGACAAGAATGTACAGATTCAGAGTCAATTCTCCGCACTTCAGTCGAAGGTAAAACCATTAAAAGGCTTGAATGTTATGTTAGGTGCTCCTACTTATGATGAGGCCATGTTCCAGTGAACCAATCGTGAGTTAACAACATCGTATGTCAAATATTAATACAGGGGAACCTGGGTTTTCATATGCCCTAGTTTGTTTGTAAAACTTTAGTTATTCTCTATAAGACGTATTTTTTGTTAATATTTTTGGGTATCTCGAATGGGTTAATTGGATTTACATTATTTCTTATGATAAATATTAAAAAAATACATTTTATACAGAATAACTATACAGTGGACGCCCGGTATTCGATGGCATCGGTATTCTATAAATCCTGTATTCGATGCATTATATCGCAAAAAATTTTCCTCGGTATTCGATTGAAAACCCGATATTCGATACGATTTGTACGAGACCTGTCCACGTGTGGCCTGAACTGCCCCGTGTGTGCCAGTGTTTACAAGCCAGCCAGTGTGCGCGCATCTAAGGATACATTCAGTACATTCCATATTATCCATATTATCACTGTGTTTGGTGCTTGTTTCTGCAAAATAAGTCACCATGGGCCCCAAGAAAGCCTCTAGTGCCAACCCTGTGGTAAAAAGGGTGAGAATTAGTATGGAAATTAAGAAAGATTTTGAAGGGTTTGGGGCTAACCCTGAGAAGCCTATGCCAGTTGTGGAATCCATTGTGCCTACTTCAAAAATTAAGGAAATGTGTACACAGTGGGTTGAAGTGCAAACCTTTATGGATGAAAATCACCCTAACACAGCTATTGCAAGCCGTGCTGGTGACTATTACAATGACACTCTCCCATCTCATCAATCATCACCAGATCTTCATTAAAGGTAAGTGTCAATTATTTTATTGTTATTGTAATTATTCTATTGCATTAAACTTAATATTTCATGTAGTAAAATTTTTTTTTTCATACTTTTGGGTGTCTTGCATGGATTAATTTGATTTCCATTATTTCTTATGAGGAAAATTGATTCGGTTTTCGATATTGTCGGTATTCGATGAGCTCTCAGGAACGGATTAATATCGAATACCGGGGGTCCACTGTAGTTTTACATACAAACTACGGCATACGAAAACCCAGGTTCCACTGTATGTGATAAATAAACAAATACAGTAATTACTGTAACTAAATACAAGTATCGTAAAGTAAATAAATGAATATAAGTTTATCCTATTAAAAGTACAGTACAAAAAACAAGATTTTTGCATTGTAAAGTTGAAATATCGTAAGTTGAACCATCGTAAAGGAGCATTTGTATAAACATTCAATAAAGATGGGGGCGATGGTGTTGTAGTTTCGAGTGCCATTGTAACCATTATAACACTGAACTTAAATTATTATTATAATGTTGGTAGAAGGGATTCTGGGAAACCGGTTAGCCGGACTTGAGTCCTGGAGGTGGGAAGTACAATGGCTACACTTTTAAGGAGGGGCTAGGGATATTGGCTGTTCGGAGTGACATCTAAACTGTTGTAGCCGAGTGCCTCTGCTGAGACAGCTATTATGTATAAATGATGGTGAAAGTGTTGAATGATAGTGAAAGTGTTTCTTTTTTGGGTCACCCTGCCTTGGTGGAAGACAGCCGTTGTGTCAAAAAAAATGTTATTTAAAAGGCCACATGTGCAACTAATGCAACGTTTTATTGTAGCAATGTTCTGCGAAATGTTGCCACAATAGCATGTCACATTAGTTGCCTTGTGTCCTTTTACCTAAATTATTTTGATAATGGTACACAATGAACATAGAATCATGTGAGGTTGACTCTCTGATCTATGGGTTTTTTGTTATTTTTCCAGCCATGATACGGGTTTTATTCATGAATTTGTTTTGTGATTCATCATGTTCCATCTTTCTCCACACAGACGCAACTGATGGAACTTGTGCAAACGGAGATGAAAGCAGAATTAGACGAGCTCAAGGTGCAGAAGTTGAAATTGAAGACAGACCTTGCTAAAGAAAATCAAACACACATTTCCGAGGTTAGTGTTGATACAAAACATCCAGCATTTCTTTCTGCAGTATTAGAATGTAGTTTTGCATTTTACACACTTGGTCCACCACTAGTAGGAGAGAACAGTTCCAGCTAGCGTGATTCCTCCCTCGTGATAATGCCCATTGTCTTCGTGAATGGCCCCTAAATTCAACCCAAACCAGGGAACAGGTGGGGTTTAAATCCATGACAAGTGAGTGGTAAGACTCACAGGCCAGTGTATAAAGCACTGGACCAGCTGGCTACAGTAACATTCGTTCAACTAGGTACAGCAAGTCCTCAACTTACACACATACAGTGGACCCCCGCATAACGATCACCTCCAAATGCGACCAATTATGTAAGTGTATTTATGTAAGTGCGTTTGTACGTGTATGTTTGGGGGTCTGAAATTGACTAATCTACTTCACAATATTCCTTATGGTAAAAAATTCGGTCAGTACTGGCACCTGAACATACTTCTGGAATGAAAAGAGTTCGTTAACCGGGGGTCCACTGTATTGGGGACCTCCTGAGTTGTGTATAATAATATATAATAATGATATTATACACAGTGATAATATAATGATGATGATATTCACAATATAGAATATTCTCAACATGCTTGTAAGTTTATGACTTACTGTGTACAGTGGACCCCCGGTTAACGAACTTTTTTCATTCCAGAAGTATGTTCAGGTGCCAGTACTGACCGAATTTTTTCCCATAAGGAATATTGTGAAGTAGGTTAGTCCATTTCAGACCCCCAAACATACACGTACAAACGCACTTACATAAATACACTTACATAATTGGTCGCATTCGGAGGTAATCGTTATGCGGGGGTCCACTGTATTTCTATACACCATAGGCAGGTTTATCTGTTCTGTGGTTTGTTACCAGTCATGTTATGACTTCATGATTCAAAATCAACCTTGGAATTTCATTCAGAATAACCATAGGGACCTTAAACTCAAGGAAAGCTTTAATGAACAACTGGCATTAAATCGACAAGAATGGTAGAGCGATGGACCTTGTACTGCCAGCACCATGGTTCTCCATCCATGGTTCTCCATCCATGGTTCTCCATCCATGGTTCTCCATCCATGGTTCTCCATCCATGGTTCTCCATCCATGGACCTCCATCCATGGTCCTCCATCCATGGTCTTCCATCCATGGTCCTCCATCCATGGTTCTCCATCCATGGTTCTCCATCCATGGTTCTCCATCCATGGACCTCCATCCATGGTCCTCCATCCATGGTCTTCCATCCATGGTCCTCCATCCATGGTTCTCCATCCATGGTCCTCCATCCATGGTTCTCCATCCATTCCTCAATAATGATATTGTGACTTTTCTCCATTTGTTTAACATTGGTGTTTTTTGCTTGTTGACGTAATGTTCGTATTTGTCTTACAGTTAGAGCAGCTCAGACGGCAGCTAGCGGGGAGATCGGAAGAGGTGAGACAGTTGACTACCAAAGTTATGGAACTTGAAAACGAGATCCAGGTGCTTAACAAGAAGCATAATAACTCTTTAAAAGTGAGTACCAGATAGTTCTAGGTAGATTGAGGACCATGTGAAGTAAGTACGTACCAGGTGTAGCAAGTACCAGGTGGAGCAAGTACCAGGTGGAGCAAGTACCAGGTGTAGCAAGTACCAGGTGTAGCAAGTACCAGGTCTTCTCACATGATACATTCTGGCTCATAAACTGAACATACCTGGAGAGAGTTCTGGGGGTCAGCGCCCCCACGGCCCGGTCCGTGACCAGGCCTCATGGTGGATCAGGGCCTGATCAACCAGGCTGTTACCTCGCTAACACTGCGCTTTTCATATTCATGTTTGTAGAGTGCGGCCAGCAGGACTGGGCCGCGGGGGCATTGACCCCCGAAACCCTCTCCAGGTAAACTCCAGGTAAGTGCAACTAATGTGACGTTTCATTGTGGCAACGTTTTGCTCTCCAAGCTTGACAAAGCTCCTGGAGAGCAAAACATTGCCACAATAAAATGTCACATTAGTTGCATTTGCGTCCTTTTACTTTACATTTCTTTTTTTTAACACATCGGCCGATTCCCACCAAGGCAGGGTGTCCACCAAGGCAGGGTGTCCACCAAGGCAGGGTGTCCACCAAGGCAGGGTGTCCACCAAGGCAGGGTGTCCACCAAGGCAGGGTGTCCACCAAGGCAGGGTGTCCACCAAGGCAGGGTGTCCACCAAGGCAGGGTGTCCACCAAGGCAGGGTGTCCACCAAGGCAGGGTGGTCACCAAGGCAGGGTGGTCACCAAGGCAGGGTGGTCACCAAGGCAGGGTGGTCACCAAGGCAGGGTGGTCACCAAGGCAGGGTGGTCACCAAGGCAGGGTGGTCACCAAGGCAGGGTGGTCACCAAGGCAGGGTGGTCACCAAGGCAGGGTGGTCACCAAGGCAGGGTGGTCACCAAGGAAGGGTGGTCACCAAGGCAGGGTGGTCACCAAGGCAGGGTGTCCACCAAGGCAGGGTGTCCACCAAGGCAGGGTGTCCACCAAGGCAGGGTGTCCACCAAGGCAGGGTGGTCACCAAGGCAGGGTGGTCACCAAGGCAGGGTGGTCACCAAGGCAGGGTGGTCACCAAGGCAGGGTGGTCACCAAGGCAGGGTGGTCACCAAGGCAGGGTGGTCACCAAGGCAGGGTGGTCACCAAGGCAGGGTGCCCACCAAGGCAGGGTGTCCACCAAGGCAGGGTGTCCACCAAGGCAGGGTGGTCACCAGGCAGGGTGGTCACCAAGGCAGGGTGGTCACCAAGGCAGGGTGGTCACCAAGGCAGGGTGGTCACCAAGGCAGGGTGGTCACCAAGGCAGGGTGGTCACCAAGGCAGGGTGGTCACCAAGGCAGGGTGGGCAGGGTGTCACCAAGGCAGGGTGGTCACCAAGGCAGTCACCAAGGCAGGGTGGTCACCAAGGCAGGGTGGTCACCAAGGCAGGGTGGTCACCAAGGCAGGGTGGTCACCAAGGCAGGGTGGTCACCAAGGCAGGGTGGTCACCAAGGCAGGGTGGTCACCAAGGCAGGGTGGTCACCAAGGCAGGGTGGTCACCAAGGCAGGGTGGTCACCAAGGCAGGGTGGTCACCAAGGCAGGGTGGTCACCAAGGCAGGGTGGTCACCAAGGCAGGGTGGTCACCAAGGCAGGGTGGTCACCAAGGCAGGGTGGTCACCAAGGCAGGGTGGTCACCAAGGCAGGGTGGTCACCAAGGCAGGGTGGTGGTCACCAAGGCCGGGTGGCCACCCCGGCCGGGTGGTCACCAAGGCAGGGTGGTCACCAAGGCAGGGTGGTCACCAAGGCAGGGTGGTCACCAAGGCAGGGTGGTCACCAAGGCAGGGTGGCCACCAAGGCACCAAGGCAGGGTGGTCACCAAGGCAGGGTGGTCACCAAGGCAGGGTGGTCACCAAGGCAGGGTGGTCACCAAGGCAGGGTGGTCACCAAGGCAGGGTGGTCACCAAGGCAGGGTGGTCACCAAGGCAGGGTGGTCACCAAGGCAGGGTGGTCACCAAGGCAGGGTGGTCACCAAGGCAGGGTGGTCACCAAGGCAGGGTGGTCACCAAGGCAGGGTGGTCACCAAGGCAGGGTGGTCACCAAGGCAGGGTGGTCACCAAGGCAGGGTGGTCACCAAGGCAGGGTGGTCACCAAGGCAGGGTGGTCACCAAGGCAGGGTGGTCACCAAGGCAGGGTGGCCCACCAAGGCAGGGTGGTCACCAAGGCAGGGTGGTCACCAAGGCAGGGTGGTCACCAAGGCAGGGTGGTCACCAAGGCAGGGTGGCCACCAAGGCAGGGTGGTCACCAAGGCAGGGTGGTCACCAAGGCAGGGTGGTCACCAAGGCAGGGTGGTCACCAAGGCAGGGTGGTCACCAAGGCAGGGTGGTCACCAAGGCAGGGTGGTCACCAAGGCAGGGTGGTCACCAAGGCAGGGTGGTCACCAAGGCAGGGTGGTCACCAAGGCAGGGTGGTCACCAAGGCAGGGTGGTCACCAAGGCAGGGTGGTCACCAAGGCAGGGTGGTCACCAAGGCAGGGTGGTCACCAAGGCAGGGTGGTCACCAAGGCAGGGTGGTCACCAAGGCAGGGTGGTCACCAAGGCAGGGTGGTCACCAAGGCAGGGTGGTCACCAAGGCAGGGTGGTCACCAAGGCAGGGTGGTCACCAAGGCAGGGTGGCCACCAAGGCAGGGTGGTCACCAAGGCAGGGTGGCCACCAAGGCAGGGTGGTCACCAAGGCAGGGTGGTCACCAAGGCAGGGTGGTCACCAAGGCAGGGTGGTCACCAAGGCAGGGTGGTCACCAAGGCAGGGTGGTCACCAAGGCAGGGTGGTCACCAAGGCAGGGTGGTCACCAAGGCAGGGTGGTCACCAAGGCAGGGTGGTCACCAAGGCAGGGTGGTCACCAAGGCAGGGTGGTCACCAAGGCAGGGTGGTCACCAAGGCAGGGTGGTCACCAAGGCAGGGTGGTCACCAAGGCAGGGTGTCCACCAAGGCAGGGTGGTCACCAAGGCAGGGTGGTCACCAAGGCAGGGTGGTCACCAAGGCAGGGTGGTCACCAAGGCAGGGTGGTCACCAAGGCAGGGTGGTCACCAAGGCAGGGTGGTCACCAAGGCAGGGTGGTCACCAAGGCAGGGTGGTCACCAAGGCAGGGTGGTCACCAAGGCAGGGTGGTCACCAAGGCAGGGTGGTCACCAAGGCAGGGTGGTCACCAAGGCAGGGTGGTCACCAAGGCAGGGTGGTCACCAAGGCAGGGTGGTCACCAAGGCAGGGTGGTCACCAAGGCAGGGTGGTCACCAAGGCAGGGTGGTCACCAAGGCAGGGTGGTCACCAAGGCAGGGTGGCCACCAAGGCAGGGTGGTCACCAAGGCAGGGTGGTCACCAAGGCAGGGTGGTCACCAAGGCAGGGTGGTCACCAAGGCAGGGTGGTCACCAAGGCAGGGTGGTCACCAAGGCAGGGTGGTCACCAAGGCAGGGTGGTCACCAAGGCAGGGTGGTCACCAAGGCAGGGTGGTCACCAAGGCAGGGTGGTCACCAAGGCAGGGTGGTCACCAAGGCAGGGTGGTCACCAAGGCAGGGTGGTCACCAAGGCAGGGTGGTCACCAAGGCAGGGTGGTCACCAAGGCAGGGTGGTCACCAAGGCAGGGTGGTCACCAAGGCAGGGTGGTCACCAAGGCAGGGTGGTCACCAAGGCAGGGTGGTCACCAAGGCAGGGTGGTCACCAAGGCAGGGTGGTCACCAAGGCAGGGTGGTCACCAAGGCAGGGTGGTCACCAAGGCAGGGTGGTCACCAAGGCAGGGTGGTCACCAAGGCAGGGTGGTCACCAAGGCAGGGTGGTCACCAAGGCAGGGTGGTCACCAAGGCAGGGTGGTCACCAAGGCACCAAGGCAGGGTGGTCACCAAGGCAGGGTGGTCACCAAGGCAGGGTGGTCACCAAGGCAGGGTGGTCACCAAGGCAGGGTGGTCACCAAGGCAGGGTGGTCACCAAGGCAGGGTGGTCACCAAGGCAGGGTGGTCACCAAGGCAGGGTGGTCACCAAGGCAGGGTGGTCACCAAGGCAGGGTGGTCACCAAGGCAGGGTGGTCACCAAGGCAGGGTGGTCACCAAGGCAGGGTGGTCACCAAGGCAGGGTGGTCACCAAGGCAGGGTGGTCACCAAGGCAGGGTGGTCACCAAGGCAGGGTGGTCACCAAGGCAGGGTGGTCACCAAGGCAGGGTGGTCACCAAGGCAGGGTGGTCACCAAGGCAGGGTGGTCACCAAGGCAGGGTGGTCACCAAGGCAGGGTGGTCACCAAGGCAGGGTGGTCACCAAGGCAGGGTGGTCACCAAGGCAGGGTGGTCACCAAGGCAGGGTGGTCACCAAGGCAGGGTGGTCACCAAGGCAGGGTGGTCACCAAGGCAGGGTGGTCACCAAGGCAGGGTGGTCACCAAGGCAGGGTGGTCACCACCAAGGCAGGGTGGTCACCAAGGCAGGGTGGTCACCAAGGCAGGGTGGTCACCAAGGCAGGGTGGTCACCAAGGCAGGGTGGTCACCAAGGCAGGGTGGTCACCAAGGCAGGGTGGTCACCAAGGCAGGGTGGTCACCAAGGCAGGGTGGTCACCAAGGCAGGGTGGTCACCAAGGCAGGGTGGTCACCAAGGCAGGGTGGTCACCAAGGCAGGGTGGTCACCAAGGCAGGGTGGTCACCAAGGCAGGGTGGTCACCAAGGCAGGGTGGTCACCAAGGCAGGGTGGTCACCAAGGCAGGGTGGTCACCAAGGCAGGGTGGTCACCAAGGCAGGGTGGTCACCAAGGCAGGGTGGTCACCAAGGCAGGGTGGTCACCAAGGCAGGGTGGTCACCAAGGCAGGGTGGTCACCAAGGCAGGGTGGTCACCAAGGCAGGGTGGTCACCAAGGCAGGGTGGTCACCAAGGCAGGGTGGTCACCAAGGCAGGGTGGTCACCAAGGCAGGGTGGTCACCAAGGCAGGGTGGCCACCAAGGCAGGGTGGTCACCAAGGCAGGGTGGTCACCAAGGCAGGGTGGTCACCAAGGCAGGGTGGCCCACCAAGGCAGGGTGGTCACCAAGGCAGGGTGGTCACCAAGGCAGGGTGGTCACCAAGGCAGGGTGGTCACCAAGGCAGGGTGGTCACCAAGGCAGGGTGGTCACCAAGGCAGGGTGGTCACCAAGGCAGGGTGGTCACCAAGGCAGGGTGGTCACCAAGGCAGGGTGGTCACCAAGGCAGGGTGGTCACCAAGGCAGGGTGGTCACCAAGGCAGGGTGGTCACCAAGGCAGGGTGGTCACCAAGGCAGGGTGGTCACCAAGGCAGGGTGGTCACCAAGGCAGGGTGGTCACCAAGGCAGGGTGGTCACCAAGGCAGGGTGGTCACCAAGGCAGGGTGGTCACCAAGGCAGGGTGGTCACCAAGGCAGGGTGGTCACCAAGGCAGGGTGGTCACCAAGGCAGGGTGGTCACCAAGGCAGGGTGGTCACCAAGGCAGGGTGGTCACCAAGGCAGGGTGGTCACCAAGGCAGGGTGGTCACCAAGGCAGGGTGGTCACCAAGGCAGGGTGGTCACCAAGGCAGGGTGGTCACCAAGGCAGGGTGGTCACCAAGGCAGGGTGGTCACCAAGGCAGGGTGGTCACCAAGGCAGGGTGGTCACCAAGGCAGGGTGGTCACCAAGGCAGGGTGGTCACCAAGGCAGGGTGGTCACCAAGGCAGGGTGGTCACCAAGGCAGGGTGGTCACCAAGGCAGGGTGGTCACCAAGGCAGGGTGGTCACCAAGGCAGGGTGGTCACCAAGGCAGGGTGGTCACCAAGGCAGGGTGGTCACCAAGGCAGGGTGGTCACCAAGGCAGGGTGGTCACCAAGGCAGGGTGGTCACCAAGGCAGGGTGGTCACCAAGGCAGGGTGGTCACCAAGGCAGGGTGGTCACCAAGGCAGGGTGGTCACCAAGGCAGGGTGGTCACCAAGGCAGGGTGGTCACCAAGGCAGGGTGGTCACCAAGGCAGGGTGGTCACCAAGGCAGGGTGGTCACCAAGGCAGGGTGGACCACCAAGGCAGGGTGGTCACCAAGGCAGGGTGGTCACCAAGGCAGGGTGGTCACCAAGGCAGGGTGGTCACCAAGGCAGGGTGGTCACCAAGGCAGGGTGGTCACCAAGGCAGGGTGGTCACCAAGGCAGGGTGGTCACCAAGGCAGGGTGGTCACCAAGGCAGGGTGGTCACCAAGGCAGGGTGGTCACCAAGGCAGGGTGGTCACCAAGGCAGGGTGGTCACCAAGGCAGGGTGGTCACCAAGGCAGGGTGGTCACCAAGGCAGGGTGGTCACCAAGGCAGGGTGGTCACCAAGGCAGGGTGGTCACCAAGGCAGGGTGGTCACCAAGGCAGGGTGGTCACCAAGGCAGGGTGGTCTCACAGGCTGGGTGGTCACCAAGGCAGGGTGGTCACCAAGGCAGGGTGGTCACCAAGGCAGGGTGGTCACCAAGGCAGGGTGGTCACCAAGGCAGGGTGGTCACCAAGGCAGGGTGGCCACCAAGGCAGGGTGGTCACCAAGGCGGGGTGGTCACCAAGGCAGGGTGGTCACCAAGGCAGGGTGGCCACCAAGGCAGGGTGTCCACCAAGGCAGGGTGGCCCACCAAGGCAGGGTGGTCACCAAGGCAGGGTGGTCACCAAGGCATGGTGGTCACCAAGGCAGGGTGGTCACCAAGGCAGGGTGGTCACCAAGGCAGGGTGGTCACCAAGGCAGGGTGGTCACCAAGGCAGGGTGGTCACCAAGGCAGGGTGGTCACCAAGGCAGGGTGGTCACCAAGGCAGGGTGGTCACCAAGGCAGGGTGGTCACCAAGGCAGGGTGGTCACCAAGGCAGGGTGGCCCACCAAGGCAGGGTGGCCCACCAAGGCAGGGTGGTCACCAAGGCAGGGTGGTCACCAAGGCAGGGTGGTCACCAAGGCAGGGTGGTCACCAAGGCAGGGTGGTCACCAAGGCAGGGTGGTCACCAAGGCAGGGTGGTCACCAAGGCAGGGTGGTCACCAAGGCAGGGTGGCCCACCAAGGCAGGGTGGTCACCAAGGCAGGGTGGTCACCAAGGCAGGGTGGTCACCAAGGCAGGGTGGTCACCAAGGCAGGGTGGTCACCAAGGCAGGGTGGTCACCAAGGCAGGGTGGTCACCAAGGCAGGGATGTCACCAAGGCAGGGTGGTCACCAAGGCAGGGTGGTCACCAAGGCAGGGTGGTCACCAAGGCAGGGTGGTCACCAAGGCAGGGTGGTCACCAAGGCAGGGTGCCCACCAAGGCAGGGTGTCCACCAAGGCAGGGTGGTCACCAAGGCAGGGTGGTCACCAAGGCAGGGTGGTCACCAAGGCAGGGTGGTCACCAAGGCAGGGTGGTCACCAAGGCAGGGTGGTCACCAAGGCAGGGTGGTCACCAAGGCAGGGTGGTCACCAAGGCAGGGTGGTCACCAAGGCAGGGTGGTCACCAAGGCAGGGTGGTCACCAAGGCAGGGTGGTCACCAAGGCAGGGTGGCCACCAAGGCAGGGTGGTCACCAAGGCAGGGTGGCCACCAAGGCAGGGTGGTCACCAAGGCAGGGTGGTCACCAAGGCAGGGTGGTCACCAAGGCAGGGTGGTCACCAAGGCAGGGTGGTCACCAAGGCAGGGTGGTCACCAAGGCAGGGTGGTCACCAAGGCAGGGTGCCCACCAAGGCAGGGTGTCCACCAAGGCAGGGTGTCCACCAAGGCAGGGTGGTCACCAAGGCAGGGTGGTCACCAAGGCAGGGTGGTCACCAAGGCAGGGTGGTCACCAAGGCAGGGTGGTCACCAAGGCAGGGTGGTCACCAAGGCAGGGTGGTCACCAAGGCAGGGTGTCCACCAAGGCAGGGTGGTCACCAAGGCAGGGTGGTCACCAAGGCAGGGTGGTCACCAAGGCAGGGTGGTCACCAAGGCAGGGTGGTCACCAAGGCAGGGTGGTCACCAAGGCAGGGTGGTCACCAAGGCAGGGTGGCCCACCAAGGCAGGGTGGTCACCAAGGCAGGGTGGTCACCAAGGCAGGGTGGTCACCAAGGCAGGGTGGTCACCAAGGCAGGGTGGTCACCAAGGCAGGGTGGTCACCAAGGCAGGGTGGTCACCAAGGCAGGGTGGTCACCAAGGCAGGGTGGTCACCAAGGCAGGGTGGTCACCAAGGCAGGGTGGTCACCAAGGCAGGGTGGTCACCAAGGCAGGGTGGTCACCAAGGCAGGGTGGACCACCAAGGCAGGGTGGTCACCAAGGCAGGGTGGTCACCAAGGCAGGGTGGTCACCAAGGCAGGGTGGTCACCAAGGCAGGGTGGTCACCAAGGCAGGGTGGTCACCAAGGCAGGGTGGTCACCAAGGCAGGGTGGTCACCAAGGCAGGGTGGTCACCAAGGCAGGGTGGTCACCAAGGCAGGGTGGTCACCAAGGCAGGGTGGTCACCAAGGCAGGGTGGTCACCAAGGCAGGGTGGTCACCAAGGCAGGGTGGTCACCAAGGCAGGGTGGTCACCAAGGCAGGGTGGTCACCAAGGCAGGGTGGTCACCAAGGCAGGGTGTCCACCAAGGCAGGGTGGTCACCAAGGCAGGGTGTCCACCAAGGCAGGGTGGTCACCAAGGCAGGGTGGTCACCAAGGCAGGGTGGTCACCAAGGCAGGGTGGTCACCAAGGCAGGGTGGTCACCAAGGCAGGGTGGTCACCAAGGCAGGGTGGTCACCAAGGCAGGGTGGTCACCAAGGCAGGGTGGCCACCAAGGCAGGGTGGTCACCAAGGCAGGGTGGCCCACCAAGGCAGGGTGGCCACCAAGGCAGGGTGGTCACCAAGGCAGGGTGGTCACCAAGGCAGGGTGGTCACCAAGGCAGGGTGGCCCACCAAGGCAGGGTGGTCACCAAGGCAGGGTGGTCACCAAGGCAGGGTGGTCACCAAGGCAGGGTGGTCACCAAGGCAGGGTGGTCACCAAGGCAGGGTGGTCACCAAGGCAGGGTGGTCACCAAGGCAGGGTGGCCACCAAGGCAGGGTGGTCACCAAGGCAGGGTGGTCACCAAGGCAGGGTGTCCACCAAGGCAGGGTGTCCACCAAGGCAGGGTGGTCACCAAGGCAGGGTGGTCACCAAGGCAGGGTGGTCACCAAGGCAGGGTGGTCACCAAGGCAGGGTGGTCACCAAGGCAGGGTGGTCACCAAGGCAGGGTGGTCACCAAGGCAGGGTGGCCACCAAGGCAGGGTGGTCACCAAGGCAGGGTGGTCACCAAGGCAGGGTGGTCACCAAGGCAGGGTGGTCACCAAGGCAGGGTGGTCACCAAGGCAGGGTGGTCACCAAGGCAGGGTGGTCACCAAGGCAGGGTGGCCACCAAGGCAGGGTGGCCCACCAAGGCAGGGTGGCCCACCAAGGCAGGGTGGCCCACCAAGGCAGGGTGGCCCACCAAGGCAGGTTGGTCACCAAGGCAGGGTGGTCACCAAGGCAGGGTGGTCACCAAGGCAGGGTGGTCACCAAGGCAGGGTGGTCACCAAGGCAGGGTGGTCACCAAGGCAGGGTGGCCACCAAGGCAGGGTGGTCACCAAGGCAGGGTGGTCACCAAGGCAGGGTGGTCACCAAGGCAGGGTGGTCACCAAGGCAGGGTGGTCACCAAGGCAGGGTGGTCACCAAGGCAGGGTGGTCACCAAGGCAGGGTGGCCACCAAGGCAGGGTGGTCACCAAGGCAGGGTGGTCACCAAGGCAGGGTGGTCACCAAGGCAGGGTGGTCACCAAGGCAGGGTGGTCACCAAGGCAGGGTGGCCACCAAGGCAGGGTGGTCACCAAGGCAGGGTGGTCACCAAGGCAGGGTGGTCACCAAGGCAGGGTGGTCACCAAGGCAGGGTGGCCACCAAGGCAGGGTGGTCACCAAGGCAGGGTGGTCACCAAGGCAGGGTGGTCACCAAGGCAGGGTGGTCACCAAGGCAGGGTGGTCACCAAGGCAGGGTGGTCACCAAGGCAGGGTGGTCACCAAGGCAGGGTGGTCACCAAGGCAGGGTGGTCACCAAGGCAGGGTGGTCACCAAGGCAGGGTGGCCACCAAGGCAGGGTGGTCACCAAGGCAGGGTGGTCACCAAGGCAGGGTGGTCACCAAGGCAGGGTGGTCACCAAGGCAGGGTGGTCACCAAGGCAGGGTGGTCACCAAGGCAGGGTGGCCCACCAAGGCAGGGTGGTCACCAAGGCAGGGTGGTCACCAAGGCAGGGTGGTCACCAAGGCAGGGTGGGCAGGGTGGTCACCAAGGCAGGGTGGCCCACCAAGGCAGGGTGGCCACCAAGGCAGGGTGGTGGCCACCAAGGCAGGGTGGCCCACCAAGGCAGGGTGGCCCACCAAGGCAGGGTGGCCCACCAAGGCAGGGTTGCAAGGCAGGGTGGCCCACCAAGGCAGGGTGGCCCACCAAGGCAGGGTGGTCACCAAGGCAGGGTGGTCACCAAGGCAGGGTGGTCACCAAGGCAGGGTGGTCACCAAGGCAGGGTGCCCACCAAGGCAGGGTGTCCACCAAGGCAGGGTGGTCACCAAGGCAGGGTGGTCACCAAGGCAGGGTGGTCACCAAGGCAGGGTGGCCCACCAAGGCAGGGTGGTCACCAAGGCAGGGTGTCCACCAAGGCAGGGTGGCCCACCAAGGCAGGGTGGCCCACCAAGGCAGGGTGGCCCACCAAGGCAGGGTGGTCACCAAGGCAGGGTGGTCACCAAGGCAGGGTGGCCACCAAGGCAGGGTGGCCACCAAGGCAGGGTGGTCAAGGCAGGGTGGTCACCAAGGCAGGGTGGCCCGAAAAAGAAAAACTTTCACCATCATTCACTCCATCACTGTCTTGCCAGAAGGGTGCTTTACACTACAGTTTTTAAACTGCAACATTAACACTAAAACTACAACATTAACACTAAAACTACAACATTAACACTAAAACTACAACATTAACACTAAAACTACAACATTAACACTAAAACTACAACATTAACACTAAAACTACAACATTAACAATAAAACTACAACATTAACAATAAAACTACAACATTAACAATAAAACTACAACATTAACAATAAAACTACAACATTAACACTAAAACTACAACATTAACAATAAAACTACAACATTAACAATAAAACTACAACATTAACACTAAAACTACAACATTAACAATAAAACTACAACATTAACACTAAAACTACAACATTAACACTAAAACTACAACATTAACACTAAAACTACAACATTAACAATAAAACTACAACATTAACAATAAAACTACAACATTAACAATAAAACTACAACATTAACACTAAAACTACAACATTAACACTAAAACTACAACATTAACACTAAAACTACAACATTAACACTAAAACTACAACATTAACACTAAAACTACAACATTAACACTAAAATTACAACATTAACACTAAAATTACAACATTAACACTAAAACTACAACATTAACACTAAAATTACAACATTAACACTAAAACTACAACATTAACACTAAAACTACAACATTAACACTAAAACTACAACATTAACACTAAAACTACAACATTAACACTAAAACTACAACATTAACACTAAAACTACAACATTAACACTAAAACTACAACATTAACATTAAAACTGCAACATTAACATTAAAACTACAACATTAACAATAAAACTACAACATTAACAATAAAACTACAACATTAACATTCCCTCCTTCAATATATTCACGTTTATTATTTTCAGAATTTCTTTGCTTTTAAGATGTTTTTTGGCAGAGTTTAAAAAAAAAAAAAATTTGTTTTTACATTGGTATTTTTTTAGAACTAGTACTAATGTTCACTTAATAAATGATAGTATAAATATATTTTTAGGCTTTTATATGTCCTAGCAAGTGAAAAAAAAATTGTGATTCGCCGTAAGGCAATATTCACTTTACGGTAGAAAATATTTGCTTTTTGGTGGTGAATATTTGCTTTTTGGTGGTGAATATTTGCTTTTTGGTGGTGAATATTTGCTTTATGGTGGTGAATATTTGCTTTTTGGTGGTGAATATTTGCTTTATGGTGGTGAATATTTGCTTTTTGGTGGTGAATATTTGCTTTTTGGTGGTGAATATTTGGTGGTGAATATTTGCTTTTTGGTGGTGAATATTTGCTTTTTGGTGGTGAATATTTGCTTTTTGGTGGTGAATATTTGCTTTTTGGTGGTGAATATTTGCTTTTTGGTGGTGAATATTTGCTTTTTGGTGGTGAATATTTGCTTTTTGGTGGTGAATATTTGCTTTTTGGTGGTGAATATTTGCTTTTTGGTGGTGAATATTTGCTTTTTGGTGGTGAATATTTGCTTTTGGTGGTGAATATTTGCTTTTTGGGGGTGAATATTTGCTTTTTGGTGGTGAATATTTGCTTTTTGGTGGTGAATATTTGCTTTTTGGTGGTGAATATTTGCTTTTTGGTGGTGAATATTTGCTTTTTGGTGGTGAATATTTGCTTTTTGGTGGTGAATATTTGCTTTTTGGTGGTGAATATTTGCTTTTTGGTGGTGAATATTTGCTTTATGGTGGTGAATATTTGCTTTTTGGTGGTGAATATTTGCTTTTTGGGGGTGAATATTTGCTTTTTGGTGGTGAATATTTGCTTTTTGGTGGTGAATATTCACTTTATGGTGGTGAATATTCACTTTACAGCAGTATTAGTGAGGATCTTCTTCTTCTTTCAACACACCGGCCGTATCCCACCGAGGCAGGGTGGCCCAAAAAGAAAAACAAAAGTTTTTCCTTTCACATTTAGTAACATATACAGGAGAAGGGGTTACTAGCCCCTTGCTTCCGGTATTTTAGTCGCCTCTTACAACATGCATGACTTACGGAGGAAGAATTCTGTTCCACTTCCCCATGGAGAATTAGTGAGGATAATAATTAATAATAATTTATTTCTACAAGTACATGTACTGTATAGGGATTTGTTCTATAATTTTTCCATGTTCTCATTTCTTGACTTAAGAAGTTAATCCAGATTTTTTGTTAGTTAATCCTCAGTGAACTTTGAAAGGATTTTAGAGAGTAAATCTTACGTAATAATGTTGTTCGAATTACCGACAGTATGTTAGGTAAAAGGACACAGGTGCAACTAATGCGGCATTTTATTGTGGCAACGTTTCACTCTCCAGGAGCAATAAACCCCTGCCATCACATAGCTGCTACCACCACTACTGCCATCACATAGCTGCTACCACCACTACTGCCACCACAAGTACTACTACTACTACTACTGTCTACGATGATTATATTATGATTTGCACCTCACTTTATACCTGTATACAGTAAGTCCTCAAGTTGCAAACACATTGAGAATCATCTGTATCGTGTATATATCATTATTACCGTATTTCGCGGCTTATTAGATGCATTTTTTCCATAAAATGTCTCCAATCACCAGCCTGTGTCCTATAAACTGAAGGTCAGTGACGGGAGCTATAAGTTTGGGGTGTGGGGTGGGCTGTAGCTCTCCAAGTTATGTCCAATGCCGAGCCGTTGATACTGAAGTCTTATAAGCCACAAATATTATTATTATACACAATTCAGGAGGTCCCCAATGTATCTGTAAGTTGAGGACTTATAATATACCCTCTGTATTGTTTGTAACGGCTTGACAAAGTTCCTGGAGAGTGAAACTTTACCGTAATCAAACGTCACATTAATTGCACTTGTGTCCTTGTACCTAACAGTAAATGCTATGAGAGCATTTTAAGTTAATCCTCACCTTGGTAAGATTTTAGAGTTGATTTTGATTGATGTTTGACAGGACATCACCCGGGAGATGCAGAAACTCCGGAAGCGTTTAGCGATCCAAGAGAACAGCCCTGGCGGAGGTAGCGGAGTCGGCAGCGGAGTCGTGTCGAGTGGACGGTCGTCTCAGTCGGCAACTCCGCATGACTCCTTATCTCAGGGGTCAAGAGCTTCTTCCAACACTTCCCTTAATACCATCGAATACCAGAGTACCAATGGTAGCAGTCCTCATTCTCAGGTGAGTGTTGTATGGTAAGAATCCACACTTGTAATCCACACTTGTAATCCACACTTGTAATCCACACTTGTAATCCACACTTGTAATCCACACTGGCAATCCACACTCACAGTGATTATTTTTCCTGTTTTTTTTTACTGTTCGTGCTGGGGTGACAGGATGCAGTAAACTTTGTTGTAAATCTGTAATTGTGTTTGCAAAATGTACATCCGATGTTGAAGAGTGCACAGAAAGGTACATCCAAGGTTGAAGAGTGCACAGAAAGGTATATCCAAGGTTGAAGAGTGCACAGAAAGGTACATCCAAGGTTGAAGAGTGCACAGAAAGGTATATCCAAGGTTGAAGAGTGCACAGAAAGGTACATCCAAGGTTGAAGAGTGCACAGAAAGGTATATCCAAGGTTGAAGAGTGCACAGAAAGGTACATCCAAGGTTGAAGAGTGCACAGAAAGGTACATCCAAGGTTGAAGAGTGCACAGAAAGGTACATCCAAGGTTGAAGAGTGCACAGAAAGGTACATCCAAGGTTGAAAAGTGCACAGAAAGGTACATCCAAGGTTGAAGAGTGCACAGATGGGTACATCCAAGGTTGAAGAGTGCACAGAAAGGTACATCCAAGGTTGAAGAGTGCACAGAAAGGTACATCCAAGGTTGAAGAGTGCACAGAAAGGTACATCCAAGGTTGAAGAGTGCACAGAAAGGTACATCCAAGGTTGAAGAGTGCACAGAAAGGTACATCCAAGGTTGAAGAGTGCACGGAAAGGTACATCCAAGGTTGAAGAGTGCACAGAAAGGTACATCCAAGGTTGAGTGCACAGAAAGGTACATCCAAGGTTGAAGAGTGCACAGAAAGGTACATCCGATGTTGAAGAGTGCACAGAATTTACATCCTATGTTGAAGAGTGCACAGAAAGGTACATCCAAGGTTGAAGAGTGCACAGAAAGGTACATCCAAGGTTGAAGAGTGCACAGAAAGGTACATCCAAGGTTGAAGAGTGCACAGAAAGGTACATCCAAGGTTGAAGAGTGCACAGAAAGGTATATCCAAGGTTGAAGAGTGCACAGAAAGGTACATCCAAGGTTGAGGAGTGCACAGAAAGAAGAAGATTTCGTTCGGATTTTTAACCCCGGAGGGTTAGCCACCCAGGATAACCCAAGAAAGTCAGTGCGTCATCGAGGACTGTCTAACTTATTTCCATTGGGGTCCTTAATCTTGTCCCCCAGGATGCGACCCACACCAGTCGACTAACACCCAGGTACCTATTTGCTGCTAGGTGAACAGGACAATAGGTGTAAGGAAACGTGTCGGAATTTTCACCCGCCGGGAATCGAACCCAGGCCCTCCGTGTGTGAAGCGGGAGCTTTAGCCACCAGACCACCAGGCCACCCAATTTACAGTATGATGTTTATGGATGACACCATGGGAGAAGCTCCGGTGACTGGAGTCTCCCTTATATGTGGTTTAAGATCAAAATCCCCCAACACATAATGGCTCCTGCCGGAGGAATTGCCTGCGTATTAGAGCCAGATTTATTATATTTATATTATAAATGATAATATTTATGCCATTATCTCTTCAAGATGAAGATCTTGAAGTGTATGTCATCTAATGTAAAAAAAAATTGTACCTCTAAATCTGCTAGACTAACCTAAATTATATTTCTTGTAATTACAGTGGACCCCCGGTTAACGAACTTTTTTCACTCCAGAAGTATGTTCAGGTGCCAGTACTGACCGAATTTTTTCCCATAAGGAATATTGTGAATTAGATTAGTCCATTTCAGACCCCCAAACATACACGTACAAACGCACTTACATAAATACACTTACATAATTGGTCGCATTCGGAGGTGATCGTTATGCGGGGGTCCACTGTATATACAATGACATATTTAATCTACTTAAATATTCATTCATTATGTACCCATTGATTCAGTTTTATTTGTATATATTTAATGTCTTTAAATACGTATATGTAATGTTTATTTCCCTTGTGGTATTAAGCTTAAGCTTGCCAGAAAGGCTCTACATAACCGTGGGTTTCTGCACATACAACCAAATATCATCCGTCTCTGTATAAACATTACAGTGGTACCTCAAGTTCTGAACACGTCCTAACTTGAACAATTATGTAAGTGTATTTTTGTAAGTGTATTTTTGGGGGTATGAAATGAACTCATCTAATTTACATTATTCCTTATGGGAACAAATTAGTTTAGTATTGGCACTCGAACAGCCTTCTGGAACGAATTAAGTTCGTAACTCGGGGTACCACTGTATATCATGTGCAAATACAGTGGACCCCAGGTTAACGATATTTTTTCACTCCAGAAGTATGTTCAGGTGCCAGTACTGACCGAATTTGTTCCCATAAGAAATATTGTGAAGTAGATTAGTCCATTTCAGACCCCCAAACATACACGTACAAACGCACTTACATAAATACACTTACATAATTGGTCACATTCAGAGGTAATCGTTATGCGGGGGTCCACTGTATATCTGACTTTGAATTTGAGTGACACTTTGTGTTTCTGGAACCATCAGCACATACAAGTGCTTTTTCTAATGTCTGTAATTACATTTTAGGACTCTCTGCCACCTCTTCACGACCCAATTGTGACCCAGCAGCTACTCGTTGACCGAATTATAAAACTCCAGAAGTCTGCCGCCCGACGCTCGGAAAAAATTGAGTTCCTGGAGGAGCATATTTCTCACTTAGTGTCGGAGGTGAAGAAGAAGTCTCGTATTATCCATCATTATATTATGAAGGAAGAGGCAGGAGCCCTGGCAAATTCTGCCTCAGATGACTCCAAGGTAAAACTCGTATTTTTTTTTTTCAACAAGTCGGCGTCTCCCACCGAGGCAGGATGACCCAAAAAAGAAAGAAAATCCCCAAAAAGAAAATACTTTCATCATCATTCAACACTTTCACCACACTCACACATTATCACTGTTTTTGCAGAGGTGCTCAGAATACAACAGTTTAGAAGTATATACTATAAAAATACACAACATATCCCTCCAAACTGCCAATATAACAGTAAATGTAACAGTAAAATATAACCTAACCTAATATAACATAAACTAGCCTAGCCTAGCTTAGTTTAACATCAGCTGACTTTAAGGTAACTCTTAATGTAACAGTAAAATGTAACCTAACCTAACCTGTAATAAGTATATCCTTTCTATAGTTTATAATTTAAACATGGTAGTTTCCCCAGGTCTATAATTTTAACATGAAGATCCTAATGACTTGATAATGATGATAATAACTTGATAAAGATCTGATAAATATTGGATGAACTCTTACAATAGCATTTACAAAACAATTATAGTGTGTAGATGAAGTTTGTAAGGCATCTAACAGTACCTTTAATATTCCCAACTTAGGTTGGGATGGTTTCAACTTAGGTTGGGATGGTTTCAACTTAGATTGGGATGGTTTCAACTTAGGTTGGGATGGTTTCAACTTAGGTTGGAATGGTTTCAACTTAGGTTGGGATGGTTTCAACTTAGGTTGGGATGGTTTCAACTTAGGTTGGAATGGTTTCAACTTAGGTTGGGATGGTTTCAACTTAGATTGGGATGGTTTCAACTTAGGTTGGGATGGTTTCAACTTAGGTTGTTTTCAACTTAGTTTGTTATGGTTTCAACTTAGCTTGGTATGGTTTCAACTTAGGTTGGGATGGTTTCAACTTAGCTTGGGATGGTTTCAACTTAGGTTGGGATGGTTTCAACTTAGGTTGGGATGGTTTCAACTTAGGGGAATGGTTTCAACTTAGATTGATTGGGATGGTTTCAACTTAGGTTGGGATGGTTTCAACTTAGATTGGGATGGTTTCAACTTAGGTTGGGATGGTTTCAACTTAGATTGGGATGGTTTCAACTTAGATTGGGATGGTTTCAACTTAGATTGGGATGGTTTCAACTTAGGTTGGGATGGTTTCAACTTAGATTGGGATGGTTTCAACTTAGGTTGGGATGGTTTCAACTTAGGTTGGGATGGTTTCAACTTAGGTTGGGATGGTTTCAACTTAGGTTGGGATGGTTTCAACTTAGATTGGGATGGTTTCAACTTAGGTTGGGATGGTTTCAACTTAGGTTGGGATGGTTTCAACTTAGGTTGGGATGGTTTCAACTTAGGTTGGGATGGTTTCAACTTCCTTAGGTTGGGATGGTTTCAACTTAGGTTGGGATGGTTTCAACTTAGATTGGGATAATTCCTAATTAGGCTGAGATTATTTTAACTTATGTTTAATTTCAACTTAGGAACTTTGGGATAATTTCAACTTAAGCTTGGATAATTGCAGCTAGGCTTGAATACCTTAGGCTTTCGTTACCTGTTCAGATTTACTAATGATATCCTGGTGTTAGTCTTCCATTGCAAACGGTGGACGAGTGCAAAGAAAGAGCCAGGTGAGTGCATCTTGCAACACTGCAGAAGTTAAATCAGTGTTTTTACATGTTTTTACATGTTTTTGCTCAAGGCAGCTATTGAATGAGTGATGGTGAATGCTGTTTCTTCTTTACCTCACCCTACCTTGTGGGAGAAGAATATCTGTTATTTTCCGGAATGGTGTTTTGAATGTCCGTTTTTCACCAAAAATTATATTTTTCGTTTTTATAAATATGAAACGAAGGTTTAGATTAAAGTTTCAGGACTGAGAGAGAAGACAGAATAATTTTTGACATATTAGAGAGAATATTGGATAATTTTTGACATATATGAGAGAGAAGGCAGGATTATTCTCCACATATATGAGAAGGAAGATAGGATAATTCCCCACATGTAAGAGAGGTTTTAATAAGACGATTGCTGGCAGGCTGAGCTGATGCGTCACGGAGGTATCATGGCGTCGGTGTACGGGTCAGCGCCGCGCGATGGATCCATGACCCTGGAACTCTCTCTGGAGATCAACAGGAAGTTACAGGCAGTTCTGGAAGACACCTTACTCAAGAATATCACCTTAAAGGTATGTGATAGGGCTTCAGCAGGACATCATTAACATCTGATGTCACTCTATAATACAATGCAGTACAATACAACACAATGCAGTACAATACAACACAATACAATACAACTTAATTTCTTTCCTGCAGTACAGGGGGGCCCCACTTCACAGTGCTTTGCTTTACAGTGCATCTGGGTGAGGCAACGCTCTTGTCTCACTCAGAGTGTCCGTGGTTCAATCTCCGGCACGGGTGAAAACTTTGCATACGTTTCCTTGTACTTGCTGTCCCCTTCACCTAGCAAGCAAGTAGGTACCTGGGTGGTAGGTGACTGGTATTGGTGGCATCCTGGGGGACAAGATTGAAGAACCACAATGGAAATAGAACACAGTACAACTTCCTCCACTACCACCAGCCTCCTCCACTACCACCAGCCTCCTCCACTACCACCAGCCTCCTCCACTACCACCAGCCTCCTCCACTACCACCAGCCTCCTCCACTACCACCAGCCTTCTCCACTACCACCAGCCTCCTCCACTACCACCAGCCTCCTCCACTACCACCAGTCCTCCACTACACCAGCCTCCTCCACTATCCTCCACTACCACCAGCCTCCTCCACTACCACCAGCCTCCTCCACTACCACCAGCCTCTCCACTACCACCAGCCTCCTCCACTACCACCAGCCTCCTCCACTACCACCAGCCTCCTCCACTACCACCAGCCTCCTCCACTACCACCAGCCTCCTCCACTACCACCAGCCTCCTCCACTACCACCAGCCTCCTCCACTACCACCAGCCTCCTCCACTGTCACGAGCCTCCTCCACTACCACCAGCCTCCTCCACTGTCACCAGCCTCCTCCACTACCACCAGCCTCCTCCACTACCACCAGCCTCCTCCACTACCACCAGCCTCCTCCACTACCACCAGCCTCCTCCACTACCACCAGCCTCCTCCACTACCACCAGCCTCCTCCACTACCACCAGCCTCCTCCACTACCACCAGCCTCCTCCACTACCACCAGCCTCCTCCACTGTCACCAGCCTCCTCCACTACCACCAGCCTCCTCCACTGTCACCAGCCTCCTCCACTACCACCAGCCTCCTCCACTACCACCAGCCTCCTCCACTACCACCAGCCTCCTCCACTACCACCAGCCTCCTCCACTACCACCAGCCTCCTCCACTACCACCAGCCTCCTCCACTACCACTAGCCTCCTCCACTACCACCAGCCTCCTCCACTGACACCAGCCTCCTCCACTACCACCAGCCTCCTCCACTGTCACCAGCCTCCTCCACTACCACCAGCCTCCTCCACTACCACCAGCCTCCTCCACTACCACCAGCCTCCTCCACTACCACCAGCCTTCTCCACTACCACCAGCCTCCTCCACTACCACCAACCTCCTCCACTACCACCAGCCTTCTCCACTACCACCAGCCTCCTCCACTACCACCAGCCTCCTCCACTACCACCAGCCTCCTCCACTACCACCAGCCTCCTCCACTACCACCAGCCTTCTCCACTACCACCAGCCTCCTCCACTACCACCAGCCTCCTCCACTGTCACCAGCCTCCTCCACTACCACCAGCCTCCTCCACTACCACCAGCCTCCTCCACTACCACCAGCCTCCTCCACTACCACCAGCCTCCTCCACTACCACCAGCCTCCTCCACTACCACCAGCCTCCTCCACTGTCACCAGCCTCCTCCACTACCACCAGCCTCCTCCACTAACACCAGCCTCCTCCACTACCACCAGCCTCCTCCACTGTCACCAGCCTCCTCCACTACCACCAGCCTCCTCCACTACCACCAGCCTCCTCCACTACCACCAGCCTCCTCCACTACCACCAGCCTCCTCCACTACCACCAGCCTCCTCCACTACCACCAGCCTCCTCCACTACCACCAGCCTCCTCCACTACCACCAGCCTCCTCCACTACCACCAGCCTCCTCCACTACCACCAGCCTCCTCCACTACCACCAGCCTCCTCCACTACCACCAGCCTCCTCCACTACCACCAGCCTCCTCCACTACCACCAGCCTCCTCCACTACCACCAGCCTCCTCCACTGTCACCAGCCTCCTCCACTACCACCAGCCTCCTCCACTACCACCAGCCTCCTCCACTACCACCAGCCTCCTCCACTACCACCAGCCTCCTCCACTACCACCAGCCTCCTCCACTACCACCAGCCTCCTCCACTACCACCAGCCTCCTCCACTACCACCAGCCTCCTCCACTACCACTAGCCTCCTCCACTGTCACCAGCCTCCTCCACTACCACCAGCCTCCTCCACTGTCACCAGCCTCCTCCACTACCACCAGCCTCCTCCACTACCACCAGCCTCCTCCACTACCACCAGCCTCCTCCACTACCACCAGCCTCCTCCACTACCACCAGCCTCCTCCACTACCACCAGCCTCCTCCACTACCACCAGCCTCCTCCACTACCACCAGCCTCCTCCACTACCAGCAGCCTCCTCCACTACCACCAGCCTCCTCCACTACCACCAGCCTCCTCCACTACCACCAGCCTCCTCCACTACCACCAGCCTCCTCCACTACCACCAGCCTCCTCCACTACCACCAGCCTCCTCCACTACCACAAGCCTCCTCCACTACCACCAGCCTCCTCCACTACCACCAGCCTCCTCCACTACCACCAGCCTCCTCCACTACCACCAGCCTCCTCCACTGTCACCAGCCTCCTCCACTACCACCAGCCTCCTCCACTACCACCAGCCTCCTCCACTACCACCAGCCTCCTCCACTACCAGCAGCCTCCTCCACTGTCACCAGCCTCCTCCACTACCACCAGCCTCCTCCACTACCACCAGCCTCCTCCACTACCACCAGCCTCCTCCACTACCACCAGCCTCCTCCACTACCACCAGCCTCCTCCACTACCACCAGCCTCCTCCACTACCACCAGCCTCCTCCACTACCACCAGCCTCCTCCACTACCACCAGCCTCCTCCTACCACCAGCCTCCTCCACTACCACCAGCCTCCTCCACTACCACCAGCCTCCTCCACTACCACCAGCCTCCTCCACTACCACCAGCCTCCTCCACTACCACCAGCCTCCTCCACTACCACCAGCCTCCTCCACTACCACCAGCCTCCTCCACTACCACCAGCCTCCTCCACTACCACCAGCCTCCTCCACTACCACCAGCCTCCTCTACTGTCACCAGCCTCCTCCACTACCACCAGCCTCCTCCACTACCACCAGCCTCCTCCACTACCACCAGCCTCCTCCACTACCACCAGCCTCCTCCACTACCACCAGCCTCCTCCACTACCACCAGCCTCCTCCACTACCACCAGCCTCCTCCAGTACCACCAGCCTCCTCCACTACCACCAGCCTCCTCCACTACCACCAGCCTCCTCCACTACCACCAGCCTCCTCCACTACCACCAGCCTCCTCCACTACCACCAGCCTCCTCCACTACCACCAGCCTCCTCCACTACCACCAGCCTCCTCCACTACCACCAGCCTCCTCCACTACCACCAGCCTCCTCCACTACCACCAGCCTCCTCCACTACCACCAGCCTCCTCCACTACCACCAGCCTTCTCCACTACCACCAGCCTCCTCCACTACCACCAGCCTCCTCCACTACCACCAGCCTCCTCCACTACCACCAGCCTCCTCCACTACCACCAGCCTCCTCCACTACCACCAGCCTCCTCCACTACCACCAGCCTCCTCCTGACTGCAACATTCACTTCTATATAACAGTGTTGTTACCACTGTGAAGGACAGTCAGTACCGTGACTGGAACAATACACAAATACCCACCACACAGGAAACTGATGCTTGACTTAAGAAATCGTAATGACACGATTGCAAATAAACCATACCCCCGGCCGGGATTGAACCCGCGGTCATAGAGTGTAGAAATATACCTAGTTGGACGAATCTTATTGTGGCTAGCTGGTCTAGTGGCTAACGCGACGGGCTGGAGTTTTGAGACTCTATGACCGCGGGTTCTATCCCCGCCGGGGGTATGGTTTAACTGATGCTTGTGATGTTTCACACCCACTTGGACGAAAACATCGCTGTACATTTCTCCCATATGCAGGTTATTGGTGTAATTTTACCACTGTGCTACATTTCACCTCATTTTTCCCTTGATGAGTAAATTCCTCCCCACAGATGTCTCAACACACATTGTTATCTTCGTCTGGTGTGTGCTTCACCATCCACTCACATCCACTACTTAATATCCAAACTTGTATACTCCATCCCTCCATACTCCCTAAATACTCTCTCCCTCCCATACTCCCTCACTTCCTTCATCCTCCCTCCCTCCCATACTCCCTCACTTCCTCCATCTTTTCTCCCTCCCATACTCCCTCACTTCCTCCATCCTCCCTCCCTCCCATACTCCCTCACTTCCTCCATCTTTCCTCCCTCCCATACTCCCTCACTTCCTCCATCCTCCCTCCCTCCCATACTCCCTCACTTCCTCCATCTTTCTCCCTCCCATACTCCCTCACTTCCTCCATCCTCCCTCCCTCCCATACTCCCTCACTTCCTCCATCTTTCCTCCCTCCCATACTCCCTCACTTCCTCCATCCTCCCTCCCTCCCATACTCCCTCACTTCCTCCATCTTTCTCCCTCCCATACTCCCTCACTTCCTCCATCCTCCCTCCCTCCCATACTCCCTCACTTCCTCCATCTTTCCTCCCTCCCATACTCCCTCACTTCCTCCATCTTCCCTCCCTCCCATACTCCCTCACTTCCTCCATCTTCCCTCCCTCCATACTCCCTCAATTCCTCCATCTTCCCTCCCTCCATACTCCCTCACTTCCTCCATCTTCCCTCCCTCCCATACTCCCTCACTTCCTCCATCTTCCCTCCCTCCATACTCCCTCACTTCCTCCATCTTCCCTCCCTCCATACTCCCTCACTTCCTCCATCTTCCCTCCCTCCATACTCCCTCACTTCCTCCATCTTTCCTCCCTCCCATACTCCCTCACTTCCTCCATCTTCCCTCCCTCCATACTCCCTCACTTCCTCCATCTTCCCTCCCTCCCATACTCCCTCACTTCCTCCATCTTCCCTCCCTCCATACTCCCTCACTTCCTCCATCTTCCCTCCCTCCATACTCCCTCACTTCCTCCATCTTCCCTCCCTCCCTCCATACTCCCTCACTTCCTCCATCTTCCCTCCCTCCATACTCCCTCACTTCCTCCATCCTCCCTCCCTCCATACTCCCTCACTTCCTCCATATTCCCTCCCTCCATACTCCCTCACTTCCTCCATCTTCCCTCCCTCCATACTCCCTCACTTCCTCCATCTTCCCTCCCTCCATACTCCCTCCCTCCATCCTCCCTCCCTCCATACTCCCTCCCTCCATCCTCCCTCCCTCCATCCTCCCTCCCTGCACATCCCTCCATACTCCCTCCCTCCATCCTCACTTCCTCCATCCTCCCTCCCTCCCATACTCCCTCACTTCCTCCATCTTCCCTCCCTCCATACTCCTTCCCTCCATCCTGATATTTTATCAATTTTATTAATATATGTAAATGTTTTCTGCCACAGGAGAACCTCAACACCCTGGGAGATGAGATTGCTAAGATATCCCGCCAGAACCAGGAGCTGGAGTCTCATAAATAACAACACCAGGAGCTGGAAGTCCCATAAGTGATGTATGGGGAGTGGAGAGTCATTGTAGACTTATCTCTATGGTGAAGCTGTAAACCCATAAGGGTGGTGTAGCACCTAGGTCATGGGGGAGGTTAATCACGTTTGATCCATAGTAAGGGCTACATGGCTCCATTTCCTTGGATCAAGGGGCCTCCACCAGCATGACTGCCTTGTGACATGGTGGTGACAGGCACCTTGGCGCCTTGGTCAAGGGCTCTTGATCCAGTGAATGGGAGCTTCCCCCTCCATTCCCTTATGCCACATCAAATTGCTATCCCCATTCACCAGGGACTGTACAACTCATACAGGTTTAGCGCTTCCCCTATGACGTGGGTCCGTGCACAAGATTCACGAATACAAGATAGGCCTAAAATAATGTCCTCAGTCAATATTATATAAATATATTTATAACATATTACAGTTTTTTAAGCCTTCTACAAGTATAATTACCAGTGACTAAGTGAATGATGGTGGAACTGTTTCTTCTGTTTGGGTAGGAGACAGTCACTGGGTTAAATTGCAACAATGGACTCTTATGATTTTCTTGTGTGAGTGATCTGAGTGGAGGAGAGTGGGTTTTAAGGATTCCATGTGCTGTTAGAGTGTGAGTGAGGCTGTGTTTGTGTGAAGGATGAGTGAGGATGTTACAGTCCTGGAGGTGGGAAGTACAGTACCTGCACTCTGAAGGATGAGTGAGGATGTTACAGTCCTGGAGGTGGGAAGTACAGTACCTGTACTCTGAAGGATGAGTGAGGATGTTACAGTCCTGGAGGTGGGAAGTACAGTACCTGTACTCTGAAGGATGAGTGAGGATGTTACAGTGCTGGAGGTGGGAAGTACAGTGCCTGTACTCTGACGGATGAGTGAGGATGTTACAGTCCTGGAGGTGGGAAGTACAGTACCTGTACTCTGAAGGATGAGTGAGGATGTTACAGTCCTGGAGGTGGGAAGTACAGTACCTGTACTCTGAAGGATGAGTGAGGATGTTACAGTCCTGGAGGTGGGAAGTACAGTACCTGTACTCTGAAGGATGAGTGAGGATGTTACAGTGCTGGAGGTGGGAAGTACAGTACCTGTACTCTGAAGGATGAGTGAGGATGTTACAGTCCTGGAGGTGGGAAGTACAGTACCTGTACTCTGAAGGATGAGTGAGGATGTTACAGTCCTGGAGGTGGGAAGTACAGTACCTGTACTCTGAAGGATGAGTGAGGATGTTACAGTGCTGGAGGTGGGAAGTGCAGTGCCTGCACTCTGAAGGATGAGTGAGGATGTTACAGTCCTGGAGGTGGGAAGTACAGTACCTGTACTCTGAAGGATGAGTGAGGATGTTACAGTCCTGGAGGTGGGAAGTACAGTGCCTGTACTCTGAAGGATAAGTGAGGATGTTACAGTCCTGGAGGTGGGAAGTACAGTACCTGTACTCTGAAGGATGAGTGAGGATGTTACAGTCCTGGAGGTGGGAAGTACAGTACCTGTACTCTGAAGGATGAGTGAGGGTGTTACAGTCCTGGAGGTGGGAAGTACAGTACCAGCACTCTGAAGGATGAGTGAGGATGTTACAGTCCTGGAGGTGGGAAGGACAGTACCTGTACTCTGAAGGATGAGTGAGGATGTTACAGTCCTGGAGGTGGTAAGTACAGTACCTGTAATCTGAAGGATGAGTGAGGATGTTACAGTGCTGGAGGTGGGAAGTACAGTACCTGTACTCTGAAGGATGAGTGAGGATGTTACAGTGCTGGAGGTGGGAAGTACAGTACCTGTACTTTGAAGGATGAGTGAGGATGTTACAGTCGTGGAGGTGGGAAGTACAGTACCTGTACTCTGAAGGATGAGTGAGGATGTTACAGTCGTGGAGGTGGGAAGTACAGTACCTGTACTCTGAAGGATGAGTGAGGATGTTACAGTCGTGGAGGTGGGAAGTACAGTACCTGTACTCTGAAGGATGAGTGAGGATGTTACAGTCGTGGAGGTGGGAAGTACAGTACCTGTACTCAGAAGGATGAGTGAGGATGTTACAGTCGTGGAGGTGGGAAGTACAGTACCTGTACTCTGAAGGATGAGTGAGGATGTTACAGTCCTGGAGGTGGGAAGTACAGTACCAGCACTCTGAAGGATGAGTGAGGATGTTACAGTGCTGGAGGTGGGAAGTACAGTACCTGTACTCTGAAGGATGAGTGAGGATGTTACAGTCCTGGAGGTGGGAAGTACAGTACCTGTACTCTGAAGGATGAGTGAGGATGTTACAGTCGTGGAGGTGGGAAGTACAGTACCTGTACTCTGAAGGATGAGTGAGGATGTTACAGTCCTGGAGGTGGGAAGTACAGTACCTGTACTCTGAAGGATGAGTGAGGATGTTACAGTGCTGGAGGTGGGAAGTACAGTACCTGTACTCTGAAGGATGAGTGAGGATGTTACAGTCCTGGAGGTGGGAAGTACAGTACCTGTACTCTGAAGGATGAGTGAGGATGTTACAGTCCTGGAGGTGGGAAGTACAGTACCTGTACTCTGAAGGATGAGTGAGGATGTTACAGTCCTGGAGGTGGGAAGTACAGTTCCTGCACTCTGAAGGATGAGTGAGGATGTTACAGTCCTGGAGGTGGGAAGTACAGTACCTGTACTCTGAAGGATGAGTGAGGATGTTACAGTCCTGGAGGTGGGAAGTACAGTACCTGTACTCTGAAGGATGAGTGAGGATGTTACAGTCCTGGAGGTGGCAAGTACAGTACCTGTACTCTGAAGGATGAGTGAGGATGTTACAGTCCTGGAGGTGGGAAGTACAGTACCTGTACTCTGAAGGATGAGTGAGGATGTTACAGTCCTGGAGGTGGCAAGTACAGTACCTGTACTCTGAAGGATGAGTGAGGATGTTACAGTCCTGGAGGTGGGAAGTACAGTACCTGTACTCTGAAGGATGAGTGAGGATGTTACAGTCCTGGAGGTGGGAAGTACAGTACCTGCACTCTGAAGGATGAGTGAGGATGTTAC
This sequence comes from Cherax quadricarinatus, assembly GCF_038502225.1. NCBI lineage: Eukaryota > Metazoa > Arthropoda > Malacostraca > Decapoda > Parastacidae > Cherax > Cherax quadricarinatus. The sequence continues at coordinate 2,396,771 of NC_091383.1, forward strand.
AGTCCTGGAGGTGGGAAGTACAGTACCTGCACTCTGAAGGATGAGTGAGGATGTTACAGTCCTGGAGGTGGGAAGTACAGTACCTGCACTCTGAAGGATGAGTGAGGATGTTACAGTCCTGGAGGTGGGAAGTACAGTACCTGTACTCTGAAGGATGAGTGAGGATGTTACAGTCCTGGAGGTGGGAAGTACAGTACCTGTACTCTGAAGGATGAGTGAGGATGTTACAGTCCTGGAGGTGGGAAGTACAGTACCTGTACTCTGAAGGATGAGTGAGGATGTTACAGTCCTGGAGGTGGGAAGTACAGTACCTGCACTCTGAAGGATGAGTGAGGATGTTACAGTGCTGGAGGTGGGAAGTACAGTACCTGTACTCTGAAGGATGAGTGAGGATGTTACAGTCCTGGAGGTGGGAAGTACAGTACCTGTACTCTGAAGGATGAGTGAGGATGTTACAGTCCTGGAGGTGGGAAGTACAGTACCTGTACTCTGAAGGATGAGTGAGGATGTTACAGTGCTGGAGGTGGGAAGTACAGTACCTGTACTCTGAAGGATGAGTGAGGATGTTACAGTCTTGGAGGTGGGAAGTACAGTACCTGTACTCTGAAGGATGAGTGAGGATGTTACAGTCCTGGAGGTGGGAAGTACAGTACCAGCACTCTGAAGGATGAGTGAGGATGTTACAGTCCTGGAGGTGGGAAGTACAGTACCTGTACTCTGAAGGATGAGTGAGGATGTTACAGTCCTGGAGGTGGGAAGTACAGTACCTGTACTCTGAAGGATGAGTGAGGATGTTACAGTGCTGGAGGTGGGAAGTACAGTACCTGTACTCTGAAGGATGAGTGAGGATGTTACAGTCCTGGAGGTGGGAAGTACAGTACCTGCACTCTGAAGGATGAGTGAGGATGTTACAGTCCTGGAGGAGGGAAGTACAGTACCTGTACTCTGAAGGATGAGTGAGGATGTTACAGTGCTGGAGGTGGGAAGTACAGTGCCTGTACTCTGAAGGATGAGTGAGGATGTTACAGTCCTGGAGGTGGGAAGTACAGTACCTGTACTCTGAAGGATGAGTGAGGATGTTACAGTCCTGGAGGAGGGAAGTACAGTACCTGTACTCTGAAGGATGAGTGAGGATGTTACAGTCCTGGAGGTGGGAAGTACAGTACCTGTACTCTGAAGGATGAGTGAGGATGTTACAGTCCTGGAGGTGGGAAGTACAGTACCTGTACTCTGAAGGATGAGTGAGGATGTTACAGTCCTGGAGGTGGGAAGTACAGTACCTGTGCTCTGAAGGATGAGTGAGGATGTTACAGTCCTGGAGGTGGGAAGTACAGTACCTGTACTCTGAAGGATGAGTGAGGATGTTACAGTCCTGGAGGTGGGAAGTACAGTACCTGTACTCTGAAGGATGAGTGAGGATGTTACAGTCCTGCAGGTGGGAAGTACAGTACCTGTACTCTGAAGGATGAGTGAAGATGTTACAGTCCTGGAGGTGGGAAGTACAGTACCTGTACTCTGAAGGATGAGTGAGGATGTTACAGTCCTGCAGGTGGGAAGTACAGTACCTGTACTCTGAAGGATGAGTGAGGATGTTACAGTCCTGGAGGTGGGAAGTACAGTACCTGTACTCTGAAGGATGAGTGAGGATGTTACAGTCCTGGAGGTGGGAAGTACAGTACCTGTGCTCTGAAGGATGAGTGAGGATGTTACAGTCCTGGAGGTGGGAAGTACAGTACCTGTACTCTGAAGGATGAGTGAGGATGTTACAGTCCTGGAGGTGGGAAGTACAGTACCTGTACTCTGAAGGATGAGTGAGGATGTTACAGTCCTGCAGGTGGGAAGTACAGTACCTGTACTCTGAAGGATGAGTGAGGATGTTACAGTCCTGGAGGTGGGAAGTACAGTACCTGTACTCTGAAGGATGAGTGAGGATGTTACAGTCCTGCAGGTGGGAAGTACAGTACCTGTACTCTGAAGGATGAGTGAGGATGTTACAGTCCTGGAGGTGGGAAGTACAGTACCTGTACTCTGAAGGATGAGTGAGGATGTTACAGTCCTGGAGGTGGGAAGTACAGTACCTGCACTCTGAAGGATGAGTGAGGATGTTACAGTCCTGGAGGTGGGAAGTACAGTACCTGCACTCTGAAGGATGAGTGAGGATGTTACAGTCCTGGAGGTGGGAAGTGCAGTACCTGCACTCTGAAGGATGAGTGAGGATGTTACAGTCCTGGAGGTGGGAAGTACAGTAAATGTACTCTGAAGGATGGGTGAGGATGTTACAGTCCTGGAGGTGGGTAGTACAGTACCTGTACTCTGAAGGATGAGTGAGGATGTTACAGTCCTGGAGGTGGGAAGTACAGTACCTGCACTCTGAAGGATGAGTGAGGATGTTACAGTCCTGGAGGTGGGAAGTACAGTACCTGTACTCTGAAGGATGAGTGAGGATGTTACAGTCCTGGAGGTGGGAAGTACAGTACCTGTACTCTGAAGGATGAGTGAGGATGTTACAGTCCTGGAGGTGGGAAGTACAGTACCTGTACTCTGAAGGATGAGTGAGGATGTTACAGTCCTGGAGGTGGGAAGTACAGTACCTGCACTCTGAAGGATGAGTGAGGATGTTACAGTCCTGGAGGTGGGAAGTACAGTACCTGTACTCTGAAGGATGAGTGAGGATGTTACAGTCCTGGAGGTGGGAAGTACAGTACCTGTACTCTGAAGGATGAGTGAGGATGTTACAGTCCTGGAGGTGGGAAGTACAGTACCTGTACTCTGAAGGATGAGTGAGGATGTTACAGTCCTGGAGGTGGGAAGTACAGTACCTGTACTCTGAAGGATGAGTGAGGATGTTACAGTCCTGGAGGTGGGAAGTACAGTACCTGTACTCTGAAGGATGAGTGAGGATGTTACAGTCCTGGAGGTGGGAAGTACAGTACCTGTACTCTGAAGGATGAGTGAGGATGTTACAGTCCTGGAGGTGGGAAGTACAGTACCTGTACTCTGAAGGATGAGCGAGGATGTTACAGTCCTGGAGGTGGGAAGTACAGTACCTGCACTCTGAAGGATGAGTGAGGATGTTACAGTCCTGGAGGTGGGAAGTACAGTACCTGTACTCTGAAGGATGAGTGAGGATGTTACAGTCCTGGAGATGGGAAGTACAGTACCTGTACTCTGAAGGATGAGTGAGGATGTTACAGTCCTGGAGGTGGGAAGTACAGTACCTGTACTCTGAAGGATGAGTGAGGATGTTACAGTCCTGCAGGTGGGAAGTACAGTACCTGTACTCTGAAGGATGAGTGAGGATGTTACAGTCCTGGAGGTGGGAAGTACAGTACCTGTACTCTGAAGGATGAGTGAGGATGTTACAGTCCTGGAGGTGGGAAGTACAGTACCTGTACTCTGAAGGATGAGTGAGGATGTTACAGTCCTGGAGGTGGGAAGTACAGTACCTGTACTCTGAAGGATGAGCGAGGATGTTACAGTCCTGGAGGTGGGAAGTACAGTACCTGCACTCTGAAGGATGAGTGAGGATGTTACAGTCCTGGAGGTGGGAAGTACAGTACCTGTACTCTGAAGGATGAGTGAGGATGTTAAAGTCCTGGAGGTGGGAAGTACAGTACCTGTACTCTGAAGGATGAGTGAGGATGTTACAGTCCTGGAGGTGGGAAGTACAGTACCTGTACTCTGAAGGATGAGTGAGGATGTTACAGTCCTGCAGGTGGGAAGTACAGTACCTGTACTCTGAAGGATGAGTGAGGATGTTACAGTCCTGGAGGTGGGAAGTACAGTACCTGTACTCTGAAGGATGAGTGAGGATGTTACAGTCCTGGAGGTGGGAAGTACAGTACCTGTACTCTGAAGGATGAGTGAGGATGTTACAGTCCTGGAGGTGGGAAGTACAGTACCTGCACTCTGAAGGATAAGTGAGGATGTTACAGTCCTGGAGGTGGGAAGTACAGTACCTGTACTCTGAAGGATGAGTGAGGATGTTACAGTCCTGGAGGTGGGAAGTACAGTACCTGTACTCTGAAGGATGAGTGAGGATGTTACAGTCCTGGAGGTGGGAAGTACAGTATCTGTACTCTGAAGGATGAGTGAGGATGTTACAGTCCTGGAGGTGGGAAGTACAGTGCCTGTACTCTGAAGGATGAGTGAGGATGTTACAGTCCTGGAGGTGGGAAGTACAGTACCAGCACTCTGAAGGATGAGTGAGGATGTTACAGTCCTGGAGGTGGGAAGTACAGTACCTGCACTCTGAAGGATGAGTGAGGATGTTACAGTCCTGGAGGTGGGAAGTACAGTACCTGTACTCTGAAGGATGAGTGAGGATGTTACAGTCCTGGAGGTGGGAAGTACAGTACCAGCACTCTGAAGGATGAGTGAGGATGTTACAGTCCTGGAGGTGGGAAGTACAGTACCTGTACTCTGAAGGATGAGTGAGGATGTTACAGTCCTGGAGGTGGGAAGTACAATACCTGTACTCTGAAGGATGAGTGAGGATGTTACAGTCCTGGAGGTGGGAAGTACAGTACCTGCACTCTGAAGGATGAGTGAGGATGTTACAGTCCTGGAGGTGGGAAGTACAGTACCTGTACTCTGAAGGATGAGTGAGGATGTTACAGTCCTGGAGGTGGGAAGTACAGTACCTGTACTCTGAAGGATGAGTGAGGATGTTACAGTCCTGGAGGTGGGAAGTACAGTACTTGTACTCTGAAGGATGAGTGAGAATGTTACAGTCCTGGAGGTGGGAAGTACAGTACCAGCACTCTGAAGGATGAGTGAGGATGTTACAATCCAGGAGGTGGGAAGTACAGTACCTGTACTCTGAAGGATGAGTGAGGATGTTACAGTCCTGGAGGTGGGAAGTACAGTACCTGCACTCTGAAGGATGAGTGAGGATGTTACAGTCCTGGAGGTGGGAAGTACAGTACCTGTACTCTGAAGGATGAGTGAGGATGTTACAGTCCTGGAGGTGGGAAGTACAGTACCTGCACTCTGAAGGATGAGTGAGGATGTTACAGTGCTGGAGGTGGGAAGTACAGTACCTGCACTCTGAAGGATAAGTGAGGATGTTACAGTCCTGGAGGTGGGAAGTACAGTACCTGTACTCTGAAGGATGAGTGAGGATGTTACAGTCCTGCAGGTGGGAAGTACAGTACCTGTACTCTGAAGGATGAGTGAGGATGTTACAGTCCTGGAGGTGGGAAGTACAGTACCTGTACTCTGAAGGATGAGTGAGGATGTTACAGTCCTGCAGGTGGGAAGTACAGTACCTGTACTCTGAAGGATGAGTGAGGATGTTACAGTCCTGGAGGTGGGAAGTACAGTACCTGTACTCTGAAGGATGAGTGAGGATGTTACAGTGCTGGAGGTGGGAAGTACAGTACCTGTACTCTGAAGGATGAGTGAGGATGTTACAGTCCTGGAGGTGGGAAGTACAGTACCTGTACTCTGAAGGATGAGTGAGGATGTTACAGTCCTGGAGGTGGGAAGTACAGTACCAGCACTCTGAAGGATGAGTGAGGATGTTACAGTCCTGGAGGTGGGAAGTACAGTACCAGCACTCTGAAGGATGAGTGAGGATGTTACAGTCCTGGAGGTGGGAAGTACAGTACCTGTACTCTGAAGGATGAGTGAGGATGTTACAGTCCTGGAGGTGGGAAGTACAGTACCTGCACTCTGAAGGATGAGTGAGGATGTTACAGTCCTGGAGGTGGGAAGTACAGTACCTGCACTCTGAAGGATGAGTGAGGATGTTACAGTCCTGGAGGTGGGAAGTACAGTACCTGTACTCTGAAGGATGAGTGAGGATGTTACAGTCCTGGAGGTGGGAAGTACAGTGGCTGTACTCTGAAGGATGAGTGAGGATGTTACAGTGCTGGAGGTGGGAAGTACAGTACCTGTACTCTGAAGGATGAGTGAGGATGTTACAGTCCTGGAGGTGGGAAGTACAGTGCCTGTACTCTGAAGGATGAGTGAGGATGTTACAGTCCTGGAGGTGGGAAGTACAGTACCTGCACTCTGAAGGATGAGTGAGGATGTTACAGTCCTGGAGGTGGGAAGTACAGTATGTGTACTCTGAAGGATGAGTGAGGATGTTACAGTCCTGGAGGTGGGAAGTACAGTACCTGCACTCTGAAGGATGAGTGAGGATGTTACAGTCCTGGAGGTGGGAAGTACAGTACCTGCACTCTGAAGGATGAGTGAGGATGTTACAGTCCTGGAGGTGGGAAGTACAGTACCTGCACTCTGAAGGATGAGTGAGGATGTTACAGTCCTGGAGGTGGGAAGTACAGTACCTGCACTCTGAAGGATGAGTGAGGATGTTACAGTCCTGGAGGTGGGAAGTACAGTACCTGTACTCTGAAGGATGAGTGAGGATGTTACAGTCCTGGAGGTGGGAAGTACAGTACCTGTACTCTGAAGGATGAGTGAGGATGTTACAGTCCTGGAGGTGGGAAGTACAGTACCTGTACTCTGAAGGATGAGTGAGGATGTTACAGTCCTGGAGGTGGTAAGTACAGTACCTGTACTCTGAAGGATGAGTGAGGATGTTACAGTCCTGAAGGTGGGAAGTACAGTACCTGTACTCTGAAGGATGAGTGAGGATGTTACAGTCCTGGAGGTGGGAAGTACAGTACCTGTACTCTGAAGGATGAGTGAGGATGTTACAGTCCTGGAGGTGGGAAGTACAGTACCTGTACTCTGAAGGATGAGTGAGGATGTTACAGTCCTGGAGGTGGGAAGTACAGTGCCTGTACTCTGAAGGATGAGTGAGGATGTTACAGTCCTGGAGGTGGGAAGTACAGTACCTGTACTCTGAAGGATGAGTGAGGATGTTACAGTCCTGGAGGTGGGAAGTACAGTACCTGTACTCTGAAGGATGAGTGAGGATGTTACAGTCCTGGAGGTGGGAAGTACAGTGCCTGTACTCTGAAGGATGAGTGAGGATGTTACAGTCCTGGAGGTGGGAAGTACAGTGCCTGTACTCTGAAGGATGAGTGAGGATGTTACAGTCCTGGAGGTGGGAAGTACAGTGCCTGTACTCTGAAGGATGAGTGAGGATGTTAGAGCACAGAGAGTCGTCTTAAATACGTCGACACACTTCTGGCAAACACAGCTATTGAACGAATGACGGTAAATGTAATTCTTCTTGTTTCCAAGTCACTGCCGCTGCAAGAGACAGACAACATGTTAAGAAAACCGGCAGTTCAGAGCTACACATCATCACTCAGGAAACGTACTCAAGTAAGATAAGATTTCGTTCGGATTTTAACCCCGGAGGGTTAGCCACCCAGGAAAGTCAGTGCGTCATCGAAGACTGTCTAACTTATTTCCATTGGGGTCCTTAATCTTGTCCCCCAGGATGCGACCCACACCAGTCCACTAACACCCAGGTACCTATTTGCTGCTAGGTGAACAGGACAACAGGTGTAAGGAAACGTGTCGAATGTTTCCACCCGCCGGGAATCGAACCCGGGCCCTCCGTGTGTGAAGCGAGAGCTTTAGCCACCAGGCCACCGGGCTGGTGGCTCAAGGGAGGTTCTTTGATGCTAGTGACGGGCTCTTGATCTAGGGAATTGGATGTGTGCTTCAGTTCCTCGATTAACCCTGAATACCTTCCACCCCACACAGGCACTCTATAATCCTACGGGTTTAGTGCTCCCCCCTTAATTATAATAATCAGCAATTGAATGAATAATGGTAAATGTGTTTTTTTCTATTTAATTCACCTTAATAGAGATTGTCAGGGTAAAAGATGCCCTTTATGACCCCAAAATTATACAACTTATGATGGTTCAATTTACAGAGCTCTGATTTATGATGGTTCAATTTACAGAGCTCTGATTTATGACGGTTCAATTTACAGAGCTCTGATTTATGATGGTTCAATTTACAGAGCTCTGATTTATGATGGTTCAATTTACAGAGCTCTGATTTATGATGGTTCAATTTACAGAGCTCTGATTTATGACGGTTCAATTTACAGAGCTCTGATTTACGACGGTTCAATTTACAGAGCTCTGATTTACGACGGTTCAATTTACAGAGCTCTGATTTATGATGGTTCAATTTACAGAGCTCTGATTTACGATGGTTCAATTTACAGAGCTCTTATTTATGATGGTTCAATTTACAGAGCTCTGATTTACGATGGTTCAATTTACAGAGCTCTGATTTATGATGGTTCAATTTACAGAGCTCTGATTTACGATGGTTCAATTTACAGAGCTCTGATTTATGATGGTTCAATTTACAGAGCTCTGATTTACGATGGTTCAATTTACAGAGCTCTGATTTACGACGGTTCAATTTACAGAGCTCTAATTTACGACGGTTCAATTTACAGAGCTCTGATTTATGATGGTTCAATTTACAGAGCTCTGATTTACGACGGTTCAATTTACAGAGCTCTGATTTATGATGGTTCAATTTACAGAGCTCTGATTTACGACGGTTCAATTTACAGAGCTCTGATTTATGATGGTTCAATTTACAGAGCTCTGATTTACGACGGTTCAATTTACAGAGCTCTGATTTATGATGGTTCAATTTATAGAACTCTGATTTATGATGGTTCAATTTACAGAGCTCTGATTTACGATGGTTCAATTTACAGAGCTCTGATTTATGATGGTTCAATTTACAGAGCTCTGATTTACAACGGTTCAATTTACAGAGCTCTGATTTATGATGGTTCAATTTACAGAGCTCTGATTTACGATGGTTCAATTTACAGAGCTCTGATTTACGATGGTTCAATTTACAGAGCTCTGATTTACGATGGTTCAATTTATAGAGCTCTGATTTATGACGGTTCAATTTACAGAGCTCTGATTTACAACGGTTCAATTTACAGAGCTCTGATTTACGACGGTTCAATTTACAGAGCTCTGATTTATGATGGTTCAATTTACAGAGCTCTGATTTATGATGGTTCAATTTACAGAGCTCTGATTTACGACGGTTCAATTTACAGAGCTCTGATTTATGATGGTTCAATTTACAGAGCTCTGATTTATGACGGTTCAATTTACAGAGCTCTGATTTACAACGGTTCAATTTACAGAGCTCTGATTTACAACGGTTCAATTTACAGAGCTCTGATTTACAACGGTTCAATTTACAGAGCTGTGATTTACAACGGTTCAATTTACAGAGCTGTGATTTACAACGGTTCAATTTACAGAGCTGTGATTTACAACGGTTCAATTTACAGAGCTCTCATTTACAACGGTTCAATTTACAGAGCTCTGATTTACAACGGTTCAATTTACAGAGCTGTGATTTACAACGGTTCAATTTATAGAGCTCTGATTTACAACGGTTCAATTTACAGAGCTCTGATTTATGATGGTTCAATTTACAGAGCTCTGATTTATGATGGTTCAATTTACAGAGCTCTGATTTACAACGGTTCAATTTACAGAGCTCTGATTTATGATGGTTCAATTTACAGAGCTCTGATATACAACGGTTCAATTTACAGAGCTCTGATTTATGATGGTTCAATTTACAGAGCTCTGATTTATGATGGTTCAATTTAGAGCTCTGGTTTACGACTGTTCAATTTACAGAGCTGATTTACAACAGTGCCCCCTCAAGGGAGGTTCCTTGATGCTGGTGAGGGGCTCTTGATCTAGGGAATTGGATCTGTGCTCCAGTTCCCTTGATTAACCCTGAATGCCTTCCACCCCTCCCCCCCCCTACAGGCGCTCTATAATCTTACGAGTTTAGCGCTCCCCATGAGTATAATAATTACAAGGGGCCAATTTACAGAGCTCTGATTTACAACGGTTCAATTTACAGAGCTCTGATTTACAACGGTTCAATTTAGAGCTCTGGTTTACGACGGAATAATTTACAGAGCTGATTTACTGTGTATCCAGCATACAGTGATCCACACTTCTCTTGTTCCAAGGAAATGGATCAATCCTTCCATCACTTCATGATCGCCTCCCATTACCTTTATACTTACATGACCCCTTCGGGTTTAGCATAGAGTGAAACATGATAAAGCTCTACGCACAGAAATATAAAGCTCTATGCAGTGAAACATAAAGCTCTACAAGAGAAAAACAAAGCTCTACACAGAGAAACAAAGCTCTACACAGTAACAGCACTGTAACACCCTGTGTAACACCCTGTCTAAAACGTCCTGTGTATCAACACCCTGTGTAACACCCTGTCTAAAACATTCTGTGTATCAACACTCTGTGTAACACCCTGTCTAAAACGTCCTGTGTATCAACACTCTGTGTAACACCCTGTCTAAAACGTCCTGTGTATCAACACCCTGTGTAACACCCTGTCTAAAACGTCCTGTGTATCAACACCCTGTGTAACACCCTGTCTAAAACGTCCTGTGTATCAACACTGTGTAACACCCTGTCTAAAACGTCCTGTGTATCAACACTCTGTGTAACACCCTGTCTAAAACGTCCTGTGTATCAACACTCTGTGTAACACCCTGTCTAAAACGTCCTGTGTATCAACACTCTGTGTAACACCCTGTCTAAAACATCCCGTGTATCAACACTCTGTGTAACACCCTGTCTAAAACATCCCGTGTATCAACACTGTGTAACACCCTGTCTAAAACATCCCGTGTATCAACACTCTGTGTAACACCCTGTCTAAAACATCCCGTGTATCAACACTCTGTGTAACACCCTGTCTAAAACATTCTGTGTATCAACACTCTGTGTAACACCCTGTCTAAAACATTCTGTGTATCAACACTCTGTGTAACACCCTGTCTAAAAACATCCTGTGTATCAACACTCTGTGTAACACCCTGTCTAAAAACATCCCGTGTATCAACACTCTGTGTAACACCCTGTCTAAAAACATCCCGTGTATCAACACTCTGTGTATCAACACCCTGTGTAACACCCTGTCTAAAAACATCCCGTGTATCAACACTCTGTGTATCAACACCCTGTGTTGTGATGTAGTCCAGCTGGGCTTGTGAGGTCTCTGGGGAGACCTAATTTAACCAATTATATGGTCACCTTGCCTTGGCAAACGTCTGTCAGCCTTTTGGGCTTAAGACTGAGGTCTTTCGTTCTGGACGGCGTCCCCTCAAGGAAGGTTCCTTGATGTTGGTGAGGAGCTCTTGATTTAGGGAATTGGATCTGTGCTCCAGTTCCCCGAATTAAGCCTGAATGCCTTCCACATCCCCCCCAGGCGCTGTATAATCCTCTGGGTTTAGCGCTTCCCCTTGAATATAATAATAATAATCTGGACGGCGTCAGACCTCAGCGTCAGATCAACACCACGTGTGCACACCTCATTGTGGGGGGTGCTTGGACCACCATATAAGCCCAAGGAAAAGCATGATCGGGCATTGATCATCGACGACCTTATCAAGACACAGTCGTTCCTCACCTCAAGAAGTGCAAGATTTGCACATGTGTCTTAATTTATCAACATGTCGGTTCTCTGAACCATTCATCTACAATCCTGTCAGACACTGCAACTTCTTGGGATCTTAATACTTGGGAATTCTTCGCTTGCCTAATTCTTGGGCACGACCTACTTCCACATTGAACAAATGTGACACCACCTATGACTGCTGCACCTCTCCTGCCAACGGTTTATAAGCTCCTTCTCAGCTCATATGCCGTATTCTATTCTAGACTGATGGACTGAACACATCGACTCAAGGTTGAGGGACTGATTTCCTCATTCTCCTCCTGTTCTTCAAGTTTCTCCTACGTATGGACTGATGAAGCCACTGTGTGGCGAAACGTTTCATCAATAAAGTTCCCCAAGATTTGCACATGTGTCTAATTTAAACTTGCCCTTGGTGCCGCTGTAAAGACTTTCCTACAGGTTAAATTTACAGCGATCCACTCGACGAAAGACTCATTCATCGTCGTCTGTACTGACCGTTATGAAGCCTCAAAGGTGATGGGCGACACCTCTATGAAAACCCTCAGAGACCGAGAGTTCACCATCTCCCCTTCCCTTTTTTTTGCTGGCGAAATGTTCCGTTTTCGTCAAACGGCTGGACAAACTCGTCACTTCTTTATCGACTGAGGATCTCAAGACCTCTATCGAGGAACAAAATACCTGGGCGTCGACTGAACATATCACCAAAATCCCCAACACCTCTACAATGATCAAGCTAACCTTCTCCAACATCGATATGGCTATTGTAGATGAATGGTTCAGAGAACCGACATGTTGATAAATTAGACACATGTGCAACTCTTGGGTATCTTTATTGAGGAAACGTTTCGCCACACAGTGGCTTCATCAGTCCATACATAGGAGAAACTTGAAGAACAGGAGGAGAATGAGGTAATCAGTCCCTCAACCTTGAGTCGATGTGTTCAGTCCATCAATCTTGAATAGAATACGGCTACTAGAGCACTGTCTGACGGCCTAGCTATCTCCTACTATCATATCCATCCAAGTCGCATAGAACCCGAACGTTTCGCCCACATCTCGCCATGCTGGACCTGCTACTCCTATCACCACTCAACGCCTGACTGTCCTCTGAAAGGGACAGTTTCTCCTATGTATGGACTGATGAAGTCACTGTGTGGCGAAACGTTTCCTCAATACAGATACCCAAGAGTTGCACAAGTGTCTAATTTATCAACGTGTCGGTTCCCTGAACCATTCATCTACAATCACTGTACAAACTGTGGTAAAGACGGCCATGACTTCAAGGAATGTTTTAATACCACTACCTCTCCTACCTTGGAGCAAAATGCCCTCTACGTAAACAAGTCCTGTCTAAGAAAATCATTGAAGAAACCAAGAAGAACAACCCTAAATTGCCAACATACGCCGCCATTGCAAAAATTCAATCAGATACCACCGATAGCACCTAAAATCGGTACCTGACAAGCCGGGCTGTGGTTCGTACGTTGGTTTGCGTGCAGCCAGCAGTAACAGCCTGATTGATCAGGCTCTGATCCACCAGGAGGCCTTGTCACAGACCGGACCGCAGGGGCGTTGACCCCCGGAACTCTCTCCAGGTAAACTCCAGGAACTCCTTCCAGCTACACAACAATCATCTCCACCCAGCCAGTCCCTCTCTGCTCCATCCAAGGTGCTATACTGTATGATGTATGCACACCTCACTAATGCTGCAAACCCTGGCTCATTCAACACAACAATCAATGAACTGTTTCGCCTAAACAACATGCCAAACTTCAACTTTCCAGACTCGCCACCATCACAAGACCTCCTCAAGCTAATTCCAGACATTGTTAACTTCACCTCAACCCCTGGATGAGGGACTGACAACCTCAAAATTCTACGACTTCAAGGGTGATGGACTGATTACATCGTCTTCACATCTCTACTGTTCCTGCCTACTTTCTGTATTCGACTGAAGAAGCCTACTGTGTAGGCGAAACGTTTCGGAATAAAGTTGCCTAACTGTTGCCTATGTGTCTTACCTGCCACCCCTGGTCCTACTCGTATCTCTGACCAAGACTCTACTCCAGAACCAACACCACCGTCTACTGCCACCTTTCACCACCCACCACCAGCCCAACAAACCACAACCGACCAACACTCCCTGCCTCCTCTCAACACAGTCACAGAAGACGAAATAGAACCAGAACATTATGTACAACCCTCGGACAACGACGAAGTAGTAGTCGAAGAAGTAACCGAAGAAGAAACCACAGGCAACCGTTACCTAAGCCAAGCCTTTAATGGGTCTCTAACCTTCTACACCACCCACAACCTCCCAACCGAAATGAGCGCAGCTGATATGCTCCACTTAATGAAATAAGGAGCTGTTAAGTACACCTGCACCAAACCTCACCAAATTCCTTTTGAAAACGCACTATCTTACCTCGTGACGAATCTGAACTGCTCCAACCTCAGAATGCAACTATTCCACATGTCCAAGAGAGACTTCAAAAGACTCAAGAGTGGCTCCATCACCAGCGAAGTGTAGCCAAACACACAACACGCTTCCGCAACACATAACGTGAGTCTCCCGACACCTGACGTCCAAACCAGCTCTTCACCTCAGCCTGAAGCATATCAGCCAGCGAGCACTGTCTGCAGTCTGCTCTCTCCTCCATGTCCTCAACATGCCCTCTCCACACTGCCTCGCAGTGCCACGCAGCTGGGTTTAGCCCTGGCTCTTTCATCTACAACTCAAGACCTTCCTCTCACCGACTATTCTTCGTCTGTCCACACTTCCCCACTCACCCACCGGAGTCCCAACAGAAGAGCCTGCTATGTGTGTTCTCAATGTCTGTCCCACGATCGCCTTCGCTGCTGGGTTAAGCCCTGGCTCTATTTTTACAACTAAGAACACTCCTCTCCAGCACTATTTTTCGTCTGTCCCGTCTTCCCCGCTCATCCCATTTGGGATCTTACCTGAACTTTCGTTCGTTCGTTCGTTCATGATCGGGAGATTCGTGCAGAGCTCTGGCCTGGGTGCAGAGAGCTGAGCAGAGAGGCTTCAAGCGGAGCTGCTGCTGGGGTGCAGAGCTCCTGAGCAGAGAGTCGAGTGGAGCTGCTGCTGGGGTGCAGAGCTCCTGAGCAGAGACTTCGAGCGGAGCTGCTGCTGGGGTGCAGAGCTCCTGAGCAGAGACTTCGAGCGGAGCTGCTGCTGGAGTGCAGAGCTCCTGAGCAGAGACTACGAGCAGAGCTGCTGCTGGGGTGCAGAGCTCCTGAGCAGAGACTTCGAGCGGAGCTGCTGCTGGGGTGCAGAGCTCTTGAGCAGAGACTTCGAGCGGAGCTGCTGCTGGGGTGCAGAGCTCCTGAGCAGAGACTATGAGCGGAGCTGCTGCTGGGGTGCAGGGCTCGGGAGAAGGCTGCTGAAGTCTCTGGAGGAGACTGTTGGAGACATTGGGCAGAGTACTGGCTTGGCGCAGTACTCGTGCTGTGTAGGTCTTGGGACCTGTGGCTTAGTTCCTGTAGTGAACTGTCCTCTGAACTATTTGTAAGTTACATTCATTTTGGTCAAGTTGATTGTGTTCCCTGTCTCACTGCTTATGTGTACCATCCCATTTATCTAAACCAATGATGTTCTCCTGTTCCCAAATATATTATTGTACAAGGACTTAATAATAAACTGTGAGTAGAATAGTAATGTTCACTGTCCCCGTTATTTACTCATTTATTCACTAGTTTATTTAAAGTAGTGAGAGGGTGAGTAGTGTGGTGGGTAGAGTACAGTGAGAGGGTGAGTAGTGTGGTGGGTAGAGTACAGTGAGAGGGTGAGTAGTGTGGTGGGTAGAGTACAGTGAGAGGGTGAGTAGTGTGATGGGTAGAGTACAGTGAGAGGGTGAGTAGTGTGGTGGGTAGAGTACAGTGAGAGGGTGAGTAGTGTGGTGGGTAGAGTACAGTGAGAGGGTGAGTAGTGTGGTGGGTAGAGTACAGTGAGAGGGTGAGTAGTGTGGTGGGTAGAGTACAGTGAGAGGGTGAGTAGTGTGGTAGGTAGAGTACAGTGAGAGGGTGAGTAGTGTGGTGGGTAGAGTACAGTGAGAGGGTGAGTAGTGTGGTGGGTAGAGTACAGTGAGAGGGTGAGTAGTGTGATGGGTAGAGTGCAGTGAGAGGGTGATTAGTGTGGTGGGTAGAGTACAGTGAGAGGGGGAGTAGTGTGATGGGTAGAGTACAGTGAGAGGGTGAGTAGTGTGGTGGGTAGAGTACAGTGAGAGGGTGAGTAGTATGGTGGGTAGAGTACAGTGAGAGGGTGAGTAGTGTGGTGGGTAGAGTACAGTGAGAGGGTGAGTAGTGTGGTGGGTAGAGTACAGTGAGAGGGTGAGTAGTGTGGTGGGTAGAGTGCAGTGAGAGGGTGAGTAGTGTGGTGGGTAGAGTACAGTGAGAGGGTGAGTAGTGTGGTGGGTAGAGTACAGTGAGAGGGTGAGTAGTGTGGTGGGTAGAGTGCAGTGAGAGGGTGAGTAGTGTGGTGGGTAGAGTACAGTGAGAGGGTGAGTAGTGTGGTGGGTAGAGTGCAGTGAGAGGGTGAGTAGTGTGGTGGGTAGAGTACAGTGAGAGGGTGAGTAGTGTGGTGGGTAGAGTACAGTGAGAGGGTGAGTAGTGTGGTGGGTAGAGTACAGTGAGAGGGTGAGTAGTGTGGTGGGTAGAGTACAGTGAGAGGGTGAGTAGTGTGGTGGGTAGAGTACAGTGAGCGGGTGAGTAGTGTGATGGGTAGAGTACAGTGAGAGGGTGAGTAGTGTGGTGGGTAGAGTACAGTGAGAGGGTGAGTAGTGTGGTGGGTAGAGTACAGTGAGAGGGTGAGTAGTGTGGTGGGTAGAGTACAGTGAGAGGGTGAGTAGTGTGGTGGGTAGAGTACAGTGAGAGGGTGAGTAGTGTGGTGGGTAGAGTACAGTGAGAGGGTGAGTAGTGTGATGGGTAGAGTACAGTGAGAGGGTGAGTAGTGTGGTGGGTAGAGTAATGAGAGGTGGAGGTGTAGTCACCAGTGACATCACATTAGGTGGCCCGGTGGCCTGGTGGCCCGGTGGCCCGGTGGCCCGGTGGCCTGGTGGCTAAAGCTCCCGCTTCACACACGGAGGGCCCGGGTTCGATTCCCGGTGGGTGGAAACATTTCGACACGTTTCGTTACACCTGTTGTCCTGTTCACCTAGCAGCAAATAGGTACCTGGGTGTTAGTCGACTGGTGTGGGTCGCATCCTGGGTGTTAGTGGACTGGTGTGGGTGGCATCCTGGGTGTTAGTGGACTGGTGTGGGTCACATCCTGGGTGTTAGTGGACTGGTGTGGGTGGCATCCTGGGTGTTAGTGGACTGGTGTGGGTGGCATCCTGGGTGTTAGTGGACTGGTGTGGGTCACATCCTGGGTGTTAGTGGACTGGTGTGGGTGGCATCCTGGGTGTTAGTGGACTGGTGTGGGTGGCATCCTGGGTGTTAGTCGACTGGTGTGGGTGGCATCCTGGGGGACAAGATTAAGGACCACAATGGAAATAAGTTAGACAGTCCTCGATGACGCACTGACTTTCTTGGGTTATCCTGGGTGGCTAACCCTCCGGGGTTATCCTGGGTGGCTAACCCTCCGGGGTTATCCTGGGTGGCTAACCCTCCGGGGTTATCCTGGGTGGCTAACCCTCCGGGGTTATCCTGGGTGGCTAACCCTCCGGGGTTATCCTAGGTGGCTAACCCTCCGGGGTTAAAAATCCCAACGAAATCTTATCTTATCTTATCTTATCTTATCTTGGCCATGGTGGTGTTATACAGGTTTTGCTGGCCATGGTGGTGTTATACAGGGTGGTGCTGGCCATGGTGGTGTTATACAGGGTTTTGCTGGCCATGGTGGTGTTATACAGGGTGTTGCTGGCCATGGTGGTGTTATACAGGGTGTTGCTGGCCATGGTGGTGTTATACAGGGTGTTGCTGGCAATGGTGGTATTATACAGGGTTTTGCTGGCCATGGTGGTGTTATACAGGGTGGTGCTGGCAATGGTGGTGTTATGCAGGGTGTTGCTGGCCATGGTGGTGTTATACAGGGTGGTGCTGGCCATGGTGGTGTTATACAGGGTTTTGCTGGCCATGGTGGTGTTATACAGGGTGTTGCTGGCCATGGTGGTGTTATACAGGATGTTGCTGGCAATGGTGGTATTATACAGGGTTTTGCTGGCCATGGTGGTGTTATACAGGGTGGTGCTGGCCAGGGTGGTGTTATACAGGGTGTTGCTGGCCATGGTGGTGTTATACAGGGTGTTGCTGGCCATGGTGATGTTATACAGGGTGGTGCTGGCCATGGTGGTGTTATACAGGGTGTTGCTGGCGATGGTGGTGTTATTCAGGGTGTTGCTGGCCATGGTGGTGTTATACAGGGTTTTGCTGGCCATGGTGGTGTTATACAGGGTGTTGCTGGCCATGGTGGTGTTATACAGGGTGGTGCTGGCCATGGTGGTGTTATACAGGGTGTTGCTGGCTATGGTGGTGTTATACAGGGTGTTGCTGGCCATGGTGGTGTTATACAGGTTTTGCTGGCAATGGTGGTGTTATACAGGATTTTGGTGGCCATGGTGGTGTTATACAGGGTGTTGCTGGCCATGGTGGTGTTATACAGGGTGGTGCTGGCCATGGTGGTGTTATGCAGGGTGTTGCTGGCAATGGTGGTGTTATACAGGATTTTGCTGGCTATGGTGGTGTTATGCAGGGTGTTGCTGGCCATGGTGGTGTTATACAGGGTTTTGCTGGCCATGGTGGTGTTATACATTATTTTGCTGGCCATGGTGGTGTTATACAGGGTGGGGCTGGCCATGGTGGTGTTATACAGGATTTTGCTGGCCATGGTGGTGTTATACAGGGTGTTGCTGGCCATGGTGGTGTTATTCATGGTGTTGCTGGCCATGGTGGTGTTATACAGGGTTTTGCTGGCCATGGTGGTGTTATACAGGGTGTTGCTGGCCATGGTGGTGTTATACAGGGTGTTGCTGGCCATGGTGGTGTTATACAGGGTTTTTGCTGGCAATGGTGGTGTTATACAGGATTTTGCTGGCCATGGTGGTGTTATACAGGGTGTTGCTGGCCATGGCGGTGTTATACAGGGTGTTGCTGGCCATGGTGGTGTTATACAGGGTGTTGCTGGCCATGGTGGTGTTGTACATTGTGTTGCTGGCCATTGTGGTGTTATACAGGGTGGTGCTGGCCATGGTGGTGTTATACAGGGTGTTGCTGGCCATGGTGGTGTTATACAGGGTGTTGCTGGCCATGGTGGTGTTATACAGGGTGGTGCTGGCATGGTGTTGTTATACAGGGTGTTGCTGGCCTTGGTGTTGTTATACAGGGTGTTGCTGGCCTTGGTGTTGTTATACAGGGTGGTGCTGGCCATGGTGGTGTTATACAGGGTGTTGCTGGCCTTGGTGTTGTTATACAGGGTGGTGCAGGCCATGGTGTTGTTATACAGGGTGTTGCTGGCCTTGGTGTTGTTATACAGGGTGTTGCTGGCCATGGTGGTGTTATACAGTGTGGTGCTGGCCATGGTGTTGTTATATAGGGTGGTGCTGGCCATGGTGGTGTTATACAGGGTTGTGCTGGCCATGGTGGTGTTATACAGGGTGGTGCTGGCCATGGTGGTGTTATACAGGGTGGTGCTGGCCATGGTGGTGTTATACAGGGTGGTGCTGGCCATGGTGGTGTTATACAGGGTGGTGCTGGCCATAGTGGTGTTATACAGGGTGGTGCTGGACATGGTGGTATTACAGGGTGTTTCGGGCCATGGTGGTGTTATACAGGGTGTTGCTGGCCATGGTGGTGTTATACAGGGTGGTGCTGGCCATAGTGGTGTTATACAGGGTGTTGCTGGCCATGGTGGTGTTATACAGGGTGTTGCTGGCCATGGTGGTGTTATACAGGGTGGTGCTGGCCATGGTGGTGTTATACAGGGTGTTGCTGGCCATGGTGGTGTTATACAGGGTGGTGCTGGCCATAGTGGTGTTATACAGGGTGTTGCTGGCCATGGTCGTGTTATACAGGGTGTTGCTGGCCATGGTGGTGTTATACAGGGTGGTGCTGGCCATGGTGGTGTTATACAGGGTGTTGCTGGCGTTTTGTTGTTTCACAGGGTGTTGATACACGGGGTGTTGTTGTACAGCTTGTTGATACACAGGGTGTTGATACACAGGGCATTGTTGCACAGGGTGTTGATACACGGGGTGTTGATACACGGGGTGTTGATACACAGGGTGTTGATACACGGGGTGTTGATACACAGGGCGTTGTTGCACAGGGTGTTGATACACAGGGCGTTGTTGCACAGGGTGTTGATACACGGGGTGTTGATACACGGGGTGTTGATACACAGGGCGTTGTTGCACAGGGTGTTGATACACAGGGCGTTGTTGCACAGGGTGTTGATACACGGGGTGTTGATACACGTGGTGTTGATACACAGGGCGTTGTTGCACAGGGTGTTGATACACAGGGCGTTGTTGCACAGGGTGTTGATACACGGGGTGTTGATACACGTGGTGTTGATACACAGGGCGTTGTTGCACAGGGTGTTGATACACAGGGCGTTGTTGCACAGGGTGTTGATACACGGGGTGTTGATACACGGGGTGTTGATACACAGGGCGTTGTTGCACAGGGTGTTGATACACAGGGCGTTGTTGCACAGGGTGTTGATACACGGGGTGTTGATACACGGGGTGTTGATACACAGGGCGTTGTTGCACATGGTGTTGATACACAGGGCGTTGTTGCACAGGGTGTTGATACACGGGGTGTTGATACACGGGGTGTTGATACACAGGGCGTTGTTGCACATGGTGTTGATACACAGGCCGTTGTTGCACAGGGTGTTGATACACGGGGTGTTGATACACGTGGTGTTGATACACAGGGCGTTGTTGCACAGGGTGTTGATACACAGGGCGTTGTTGCACAGGGTGTTGATACACGGGGTGTTGATACACGGGGTGTTGATACACAGGGCGTTGTTGCACAGGGTGTTGATACACAGGGCGTTGTTGCACAGGGTGTTGATACACGGGGTGTTGATACACGGGGTGTTGATACACAGGGCGTTGTTGCACAGGGTGTTGATACACAGGGCGTTGTTGCACAGGGTGTTGATACACGGGGTGTTGATACACGGGGTGTTGATACACAGGGCGTTGTTGCACAGGGTGTTGATACACAGGGCGTTGTTGCACAGGGTGTTGATACACGGGGTGTTGATACACGGGGTGTTGATACACAGGGCGTTGTTGCACAGGGTGTTGATACACAGGGCGTTGTTGCACAGGGTGTTGATACACAGGGCGTTGTTACACAGGGTGTTGATAATCAGGGTGCTGTTACACTGTCATGTAGGGGGTATTGGAACGTAAGCATAATCGGGGAATATGGGAGTAAGGGAGTATGTATAGGCAGGGGATAGGCAGGTGAGGCGGCAGGAGAGATGATTAGCGGAGGTAGGTAGGAGAGATGATTAGTGGAGGTAGGTAGGAGAGATGATTAGTGGAGGTAGGCAGGAGAGATGATAAGCGGAGGTAGGCAGGAGAGATGATTAGTGGAGGTAGGTAGGAGAGATGATTAGCGGAGGTAGGTAGGAGAGATGATAAGCGGAGGTACGTAGGAGAGATGATTAGCGGAGGTAGGTAGGAGAGATGATAAGCGGAGGTAGGTAGGAGAGATGATTAGCGGAGGTAGGTAGGAGAGATGATTAGCGGAGGTAGGTAGGAGAGATGATTAGCGGAGGTAGGCAGGAGAGATGATTAGTGGAGGTAGGTAGGAGAGATGATTAGTGGAGGTAGGCAGGAGAGATGATAAGCGGAGGTAGGCAGGAGAGATGATTAGTGGAGGTAGGTAGGAGAGATGATTAGCGGAGGTAGGTAGGAGAGATGATAAGCGGAGGTAGGTAGGAGAGATGATTAGCGGAGGTAGGTAGGAGAGATGATAAGCGGAGGTAGGTAGGAGAGATGATTAGCGGAGGTAGGTAGGAGAGATGATTAGCGGAGGTAGGTAGGAGAGATGATTAGCGGAGGTAGGCAGGAGAGATGATTAGTGGAGGTAGGTAGGAGAGATGATTAGTGGAGGTAGGCAGGAGAGATGATAAGCGGAGGTAGGCAGGAGAGATGATTAGTGGAGGTAGGTAGGAGAGATGATTAGCGGAGGTAGGTAGGAGAGATGATAAGCGGAGGTAGGTAGGAGAGATGATTAGCGGAGGTAGGTAGGAGAGATGATTAGCGGAGGTAGGCAGGAGAGATGATTAGTGGAGGTAGGTAGGAGAGATGATTAGCGGAGGTAGGTAGGAGAGATGATAAGCGGAGGTAGGTAGGAGAGATGATTAGCAGAGGTAGGTAGGAGAGATGATTAGCGGAGGTAGGTAGGAGAGATGATTAGCGGAGGTAGGCAGGAGAGATGATTAGTGGAGGTAGGTAGGAGAGATGATTAGCGGAGGTAGGTAGGAGAGATGATTAGCGGAGGTAGGCAGGAGAGATGATTAGTGGAGGTAGGCAGGAGAGATGATTAGCGGAGGTAGGTAGGAGAGATGATTAGTGGAGGTAGGTAGGAGAGATGATTAGCGGAGGTAGGTAGGAGAGATGATAAGCGGAGGTAGGTAGGAGAGATGATTAGCGGAGGTAGGTAGGAGAGATGATTAGTGGAGGTAGGTAGGAGAGATGATTAGCAGAGGTAGGTAGGAGAGATGATTAGCGGAGGTAGGTAGGAGAGATGATTAGTGGAGGTAGGTAGGAGAGATGATTAGCGGAGGTAGGCAGGAGAGATGATTAGCGGAGGTAGGTAGGAGAGATGATTAGTGGAGGTAGGTAGGAGAGATGATTAGCGGAGGTAGGCAGGAGAGATGATTAGCGGAGGTAGGTAGGAGAGATGATTAGTGGAGGTAGGTAGGAGAGATGATTAGCGGAGGTAGGCAGGAGAGATGATTAGTGGAGGTAGGTAGGAGAGATGATTAGTGGAGGTAGGTAGGAGAGATGATTAGCAGAGGTAGGTAGGAGAGATGATAAGCGGAGGTAGGTAGGAGAGATGATTAGCGGAGGTAGGCAGGAGAGATGATTAGCGGAGGTAGGTAGGAGAGATGATTAGTGGAGGTAGGTAGGAGGGATGATTAGCGGAGGTAGGTAGGAGAGATGATTAGCGGAGGTAGGCAGGAGAGATGATTAGCGGAGGTAGGTAGGAGAGATGATTAGCGGAGGTAGGCAGGAGAGATGATTAGCGGAGGTAGGTAGGAGAGATGATTAGTGGAGGTAGGTAGGAGAGATGATTAGCGGAGGTAGGTAGGAGAGATGATTAGCGGAGGTAGGCAGGAGAGATGATTAGCGGAGGTAGGTAGGAGAGATGATTAGCGGAGGTAGGCAGGAGAGATGATTAGCGGAGGTAGGCAGGAGAGATGATTAGCGGAGGTAGGTAGGAGAGATGATTAGCGGAGGTAGGTAGGAGAGATGATTAGCGGAGGTAGGCAGGAGAGATGATTAGCGGAGGTAGGTAGGAGAGATGATTAGCGGAGGAAGGCAGGAGAGATGATTAGCGGAGGTAGGCAGGAGAGATGATTAGCGGAGGTAGGTAGGAGAGATGATAAGCGGAGGTAGGTAGGAGAGATGATTAGCGGAGGTAGGTAGGAGAGATGATTAGTGGAGGTAGGTAGGAGAGATGATTAGCGGAGGTAGGTAGGAGAGATGATTAGCAGAGGTAGGTAGGAGAGATGATTAGTGGAGGTAGGTAGGAGAGATGATAAGCGTAGGTAGGTAGGAGAGATGATTAGCGGAGGTAGGTAGGAGAGATGATTAGTGGAGGTAGGTAGGAGAGATGTTTAGCGGAGGTAGGTAGGAGAGATGATTAGTGGAGGTAGGTAGGAGAGATGATTAGCGGAGGTAGGTAGGAGAGATGATTAGCGGAGGTAGGTAGGAGAGGTGATTAGCGGAGGTATTTAGTAGAGATGATTAGCGGAGGTAGGTAGGAGAGATGATTAGCTGAGGTAGGTAGGAGAGATGATTAGCGGAGGTAGGTAGGAGAGATGATTAGCGGAGGTAGGTAGGAGAGATGATTAGTGGAGGTAGGTAGTAGAGATGATTAGCGGAGGTAGGTAGGAGAGATGATTAGCGGAGGTAGGTAGTAGAGATGATTAGCGGAGGTAGGTAGGAGAGATGATTAGCGGAGGTAGGTAGGAGAGGTGATTAGCGGAGGTATTTAGTAGAGATGATTAGCGGAGGTAGGTAGGAGAGATGATTAGCGGAGGTAGGTAGTAGAGATGATTAGCGGAGGTAGGTAGGAGAGATGATTAGCGGAGGTAGGTAGGAGAGATGATTAGCGGAGGTAGGTAGGAGAGGTGATTAGCGGAGGTATTTAGTAGAGATGATTAGTGGAGGTAGGTAGGAGAGATGATTAGCGGAGGTAGGTAGTAGAGACGATTAGCGGAGGTAGGTAGGAGAGATGATTAGCTGAGGTAGGTAGTAGAGATGATTAGCGGAGGTAGGTAGGAGAGGTGATTAGCGGAGGTATTTAGTAGAGATGATTAGCGGAGGTAGGTAGGAGAGATGATTAGCGGAGGTAGGTAGGAGATGATTAGCGGAGGTAGGTAGGAGAGATGATTAGCGGAGGTAGGTAGGAGAGATGATTAGCGGAGGTAGGTAGGAGAGATGATTAGCGGAGGTAGGCAGGAGAGATGATTAGTGGAGGTAGGTAGGAGAGATGATTAGCGGAGGTAGGTAGGAGAGGTGATTAGCGGAGGTATTTAGTAGAGATGATTAGCAGAGGTAGGTAGGAGAGATGATTAGCGGAGGTAGGTAGTAGAGATGATTAGCAGAGGTAGGTAGGAGAGATGATTAGCGGAGGTAGGAAGGAGAGATGATTAGCGGAGGTAGGTAGGAGAGATGATTAACGGAGGTAGGTAGTAGAGATGATTAGCGGAGGTAGGTAGGAGAGATGATTAGCGGAGGTAGGTAGGAGAGATGATTAGCGGAGGTAGGTAGGAGAGATGATTAGCGGAGGTAGGTAGTAGAGATGATTAGCGGAGGTAGGTAGGAGAGATGATTAGCGGAGGTAGGTAGGAGAGATGATTAGCGGAGGTAGGTAGGAGAGATGATTAGCGGAGGTAGGTAGGAGAGATGATTAGCGGAGGTAGGTAGTAGAGATGATTAACGGAGGTAGGTAGTAGAGATGATTAGCGGAGGTAGGTAGGAGAGATGATTAGCGGAGGTAGGTAGGAGAGATGATTAACGGAGGTAGGTAGTAGAGATGATTAGCGGAGGTAGGTAGGAGAGATGATTAGCGGAGGTAGGTAGGAGAGATGATTAGCGGAGGTAGGTAGGAGAGATGATTAGCGGAGGTAGGTAGTAGAGATGATTAGCGGAGGTAGGTAGGAGAGATGATTAGCGGAGGTAGGTAGGAGAGATGATTAGCGGAGGTAGGTAGGAGAGATGATTAGCGGAGGTAGGTAGGAGAGATGATTAGCGGAGGTAGGTAGGAGAGATGATTAGCGGAGGTAGGTAGTAGAGATGATTAGCGGAGGTAGGTAGGAGAGATGATTAGCGGAGGTAGGTAGGAGAGATGATTAGCGGAGGTAGGTAGGAGAGATGATTAGCGGAGGTAGGTAGTAGAGATGATTAGCGGAGGTAGGTAGTAGAGATGATTAGCGGAGGTAGGTAGGAGAGATGATTAGCGGAGGTAGGTAGGAGAGATGATTAGCGGAGGTAGGTAGTAGAGATGATTAGCGGAGGTAGGTAGTAGAGATGATTAGCGGAGGTAGGTAGGAGAGATGATTAGCGGAGGTAGGTAGGAGAGATGATTAGCGGAGGTAGGCAGTAGAGATGATTAGCGGAGGTAGGTAGTAGAGATGATTAGCGGAGGTAGGTAGTAGAGATGATTAGCGGAGGTAGGTAGTAGAGATGATTAGCGGAGGTAGGTAGTAGAGATGATTAGCGGAGGTAGGTAGGAGAGATGATTAGCGGAGGTAGGTAGTAGAGATGATTAGCGGAGGTAGGTAGGAGAGATGATTAGCGGAGGTAGGTAGTAGAGATGATTAGCGGAGGTAGGTAGGAGAGGTGATTAGCGGAGGTAGGTAGTAGAGATGATTAGCGGAGGTAGGTAGGAGAGATGATTAGCGGAGGTAGGTAGTAGAGATGATTAGCGGAGGTAGGTAGGAGAGATGATTAGCGGAGGTAAGATAAGATAAGATAAGATAAGATTTCGTTGGGATTTTTAACCCCGGAGGGTTAGCCACCCAGGATAACCCCGGAGGGTTAGCCACCCAGGATAACCCCGGAGGGTTAGCCACCCAGGATAACCCCGGAGGGTTAGCCACCCAGGATAACCCCGGAGGGTTAGCCACCCAGGATAACCCCGGAGGGTTAGCCACCCAGGATAACCCCGGAGGGTTAGCCACCCAGGATAACCCCGGAGGGTTAGCCACCCAGGATAACCCCGGAGGGTTAGCCACCCAGGATAACCCCGGAGGGTTAGCCACCCAGGATAACCCCGGAGGGTTAGCCACCCAGGATAACCCCGGAGGGTTAGCCACCCAGGATAACCCCGGAGGGTTAGCCACCCAGGATAACCCCGGAGGGTTAGCCACCCAGGATAACCCCGGAGGGTTAGCCACCCAGGATAACCCCGGAGGGTTAGCCACCCAAGATAACCCCGGAGGGTTAGCCACCCAGGATAACCCCGGAGGGTTAGCCACCCAGGATAACCCCGGAGGGTTAGCCACCCAGGATAACCCCGGAGGGTTAGCCACCCAGGATAACCCCGGAGGGTTAGCCACCCAGGATAACCCCGGAGGGTTAGCCACCCAGGATAACCCCGGAGGGTTAGCCACCCAGGATAACCCCGGAGGGTTAGCCACCCAGGATAACCCCGGAGGGTTAGCCACCCAGGATAACCCCGGAGGGTTAGCCACCCAGGATAACCCCGGAGGGTTAGCCACCCAGGATAACCCCGGAGGGTTAGCCACCCAGGATAACCCCGGAGGGTTAGCCACCCAGGATAACCCCGGAGGGTTAGCCACCCAGGATAACCCCGGAGGGTTAGCCACCCAGGATAACCCCGGAGGGTTAGCCACCCAGGATAACCCAAGAAAGTCAGTGCGTCATCGAGGACTGTCTAACTTATTTCCATTGTGGTCCTTAATCTTGTCCCCCAGGATGCCACCCACACCAGTCCACTAACACCCAGGATGCCACCCACACCAGTCCACTAACACCCAGGATGTGACCCACACCAGTCCACTAACACTTAGGATGCCACCCACACCAGTCCACTAACACCCAGGATGTGACCCACACCAGTCCACTAACACCCAGGATGCGACCCACACCAGTCCACTAACACCCAGGATGCCACCCACACCAGTCCACTAACACCCAGGATGTGACCCACACCAGTCCACTAACACCCAGGATGCCACCCACACCAGTCCACTAACACCCAGGATGTGACCCACACCAGTCCACTAACACCCAGGATGCCACCCACACCAGTCCACTAACACCCAGGATGCCACCCACACCAGTCCACTAACACCCAGGATGCCACCCACACCAGTCCACTAACACCCAGGATGCGACCCACACCAGTCGACTAACACCCAGGATGCCACCCACACCAGTCCACTAACACCCAGGATGTGACCCACACCAGTCCACTAACACCCAGGATGCCACCCACACCAGTCCACTAACACCCAGGATGCCACCCACACCAGTCCACTAAAACCCAGGATGTGACCCACACCAGTCCACTAACACCCAGGATGCGACCCACACCAGTCCACTAACACCCAGGATGCCACCCACACCAGTCCACTAACACCCAGGATGTGACCCACACCAGTCCACTAACACCCAGGATGCCACCCACACCAGTCCACTAACACCCAGGATGCCACCCACACCAGTCCACTAACACCCAGGATGCGACCCACACCAGTCGACTAACACCCAGGTACCTATTTGCTGCTAGGTGAACAGGACAACAGGTGTAACGAAACGTGTCGAAATGTTTCCACCCACCGGGAATCGAACCCGGGCCCTCCGTGTGTGAAGCGGGAGCTTTAGCCACCAGGCCACCGGGCCACCGGGCCACCGGGCCACCAGGCCACCGGGCCACCTAATGTGATGTCACTGGTGACTACACCTCCACCTCTCATTACTCTACCCACCACACTACTCACCCTCTCACTGTACTCTACCCACCACACTACTCACCCTCTCACTGTACTCTACCCACACACTACTCACCCTCTCACTGTACTCTACCCACCACACTACTCACCCTCTCACTGTACTCTACCCACCACACTACTCACCCTCTCACTGTACTCTACCCACCACACTACTCACCCTCTCACTGTACTCTACCCACCACACTACTCACCCTCTCACTGTACTCTACCCAGCACACTACTCACCCTCTCACTGTACTCTACCCACCACACTACTCACCCTCTCACTGTACTCTACCCACCACACTACTCACCCTCTCACTGTACTCTACCCACCACACTACTCCCCCTCTCACTGTACTCTACCCACCACACTACTCACCCTCTCACTGTACTCTACCCACCACACTACTCCCCCTCTCACTGTACTCTACCCACCACACTACTCACCCTCTCACTGCACTCTACCCACCACACTACTCACCCTCTCACTGTACTCTACCCACCACACTACTCACCCTCTCACTGCACTCTACCCAGCACACTACTCGCCCTCTCACTGTACTCTACCCACCACACTACTCACCCTCTCACTGTACTCTACCCACCACACTACTCACCCTCTCACTGTACTCTACCCACCACACTACTCACCCTCTCACTGTACTCTACCCACCACACTACTCACCCTCTCACTGTACTCTACCCATCACACTACTCACCCTCTCACTGTACTCTACCCACCACACTACTCACCCTCTCACTGTACTCTACCCACCACACTACTCACCCTCTCACTGTACTCTACCCACCACACTACTCACCCTCTCACTGTACTCTACCCACCACACTACTCACCCTCTCACTGTACTCTACCCACCACACTACTCACCCTCTCACTGTACTCTACCCACCACACTACTCACCCTCTCACTGTACTCTACCCACCACACTACTCACCCTCTCACTGTACTCTACCCACCACACTACTCACCCTCTCACTGTACTCTACCCACCACACTACTCACCCTCTCACTGCACTCTACCCACCACACTACTCACCCTCTCACTGTACTCTACCCACCACACTACTCACCCTCTCACTGCACTCTACCCACCACACTACTCACCCACACCAGTCCACTAACACTCAGGATGCCACCCACACCAGTCGACTAACACCCAGGATGCCACCCACACCAGTCCACTAACACCCAGGATGCCACCCACACCAGTCCACTAACACCCAGGATGCCACCCACACCAGTCCACTAACACCCAGGATGCCACCCACACCAGTCCACTAACACCCAGGATGCCACCCACACCAGTCCACTAACACCCAGGATGTGACCCACACCAGTCCACTAACACCCAGGATGCCACCCACACCAGTCCACTAACACCCAGGATGTGACCCACACCAGTCCACTAACACCCAGGATGCCACCCACACCAGTCCACTAACACCCAGGATGCCACCCACACCAGTCCACTAACACCCAGGATGTGACCCACACCAGTCCACTAACACCCAGGATGCCACCCACACCAGTCCACTAACACCCAGGATGCCACCCACACCAGTCCACTAACACCCAGGATGCCACCCACACCAGTCCACTAACACCCAGGATGCCACCCACACCAGTCCACTAACACCCAGGATGCCTCCCACACCAGTCCACTAACACCCAGGATGCCACCCACACCAGTCCACTAACACCCAGGATGCCACCCACACCAGTCCACTAACACCCAGGATGTGACCCACACCAGTCCACTAACACCCAGGATGCCACCCACACCAGTCCACTAACACCCAGGATGTGACCCACACCAGTCCACTAACACCCAGGATGCCACCCACACCAGTCCACTAACACCCAGGATGCTACCCACACCAGTCCACTAACACCCAGGATGCTACCCACACCAGTCAACTAACACCCAGGATGCCACCCACACCAGTCCACTAAGACCCAGGATGCCACCCACACAAGTCCACTAACACTCAGGATGCCACCCACACTAGTCCACTAACACCCAGGATGCCACCCAAACTAGTCCACTAACACCCAGGATGCCACCCACACCAGTCCACTAACACCCAGGTACCTATTTGCTGCTAGGTGAACAGGACAACAGGTGTAAGGAAACGTGTCGGAATGTTTCCACCCGCCGGGAATCGAACCCGGGCCCTCCGTGTGTGAAGCGGGAGCTTTAGCCACCAGGCCACCGGGCCAACAACACCCTGTATAACACCACCATGGCCAGCAACACCCTGTATAACACCACCATGGCCAGCAACACCCTGTATAACACCACCATGGCTAGCACCACTCTGTATAACACCACCATGGCCAGCAAAACTCTGTATAACACCACCATAGCCAGCAACACCCTGTATAACACCACCATGGCCAGCACCACCCTGTATAACAACACCATATCCAGCACCACCCTGTATAACACCACCATGGCCAGCAACACCCTGTATAACAACACCATGGCCAGCACCACACTGTATAACACCACCATGGCCAGCAACACCCTGTATAACAACACCAAGGCCAGCAACACCCTGTATAACAACACCATGGCCTGCACCACCCTGTATAACAACACCAAGGCCAGCAACACCCTGTATAACAACACCATGGCCAGCACCACCCTGTATAACAACACCAAGGCCAGCAACACCCTGTATAACAACACCAAGGCCAGCAACACCCTGTATAACAACACCATGCCAGCACCACCCTGTATAACACCACCATGGCCAGCAACACCCTGTATAACACCACCATGGCCAGCAACACCCTGTATAACACCACCATGGCCAGCACCACCCTGTATAACACCACCATGGCCAGCAACACCCTGTACAACACCACCATGGCCAGCAACACCCTGTATAACACCACTATGGCCAGCAACACCCTGTATAACACCGCCATGGCCAGCAACACCCTGTACAACACCACCATGGCCAGCAAAATCCTGTATAACACCACCATTGCCAGCAAAAACCCTGTATAACACCACCATGGCCAGCAACACCCTGTATAACACCACCATGGCCAGCAACACCCTGTATAACACCACCATGGCCAGCAAAACCCTGTATAACACCACCATGGCCAGCAACACCCTGAATAACACCACCATGGCCAGCAACACCCTGTATAACACCACCATAGCCAGCAAAATCCTGTATAACACCATCATGGCCAGCACCACCCTGTATAACACCACCATGGCCAGCACCACCCTGTATAACACCACCATGGCCAGCACCACCCTGTATAACACCACCATGGCCAGCACCACCCTGTATAACACCACCATGGCCAGCAAAACCCTGTATAACACCACCATGGCCAGAAACACCCGGCATAACACCACCATAGCCAGCAAAATCCTGTATAACACCACCATTGCCAGCAACACCCTGCATAACACCACCATAGCCAGCACCACCCTGTATAACACCACCATGGCCAGCAACACCCTGTATAACACCACCATGGCCACCAAAATCCTGTATAACACCACCATTGCCAGCAAAACCTGTATAACACCACCATGGCCAGCAACACCCTGTATAACACCACCATGGCCAGCAACACCATGTATAACACCACCATGGCCAGCACCACCCTGTATAACACCACCATGGCCAGCAACACCCTGTATAACACCACCATGGCCAGCAAAACCCTGTATAACACCACCATGGCCAGCAACACCCTGAATAACACAACCATGGCCAGCAACACCCTGTATAACACCACCATGGCCAGCACCACCCTGTATAACATCACCATGGCCAGCAACACCCTGTATAACACCACCATGGCCAGCAACACCCTGTATAACACCACTATGGCCAGCACCACCCTGTATAACACCACCATGGCCAGCAAAACCCTGTATAATACCACCTTTGCCAGCAACACCCTGTATAACACCACCATGGCCAGAAACACCCTGTATAATACCACCATGGCCAGCAAAACCCTGTATAACACCACCATGGCCAGCACCACCCCATATAACACCACCATGGCCAGCAACACCCTGCATAACACCATCATTGCCAGCAACACCCTGTATAACACCAACATGGCCAGCAACACCCTGTATAACACCACCATGGCCAGCACCACCATGTATAACACCACCTTGGCCAGCACCACCCTGTATAACACCACCATGGCCAGCAATACCTGTATAACACCACCATGGCCAACAACACCCTGTATAACACCACCATGGCCAGCAACACCCTGTATAACACCACCATGGCCAGCACCACCCTGTATAACACCACCATGGCTAGCACCACTCTGTATAACACCACCATGGCCAGCAACACCCTGTATAACACCATCATTGCCAGCAACACCCTGTATAACACCACCATGACCAGCAACACCCTGTGTAACATCACCACGGCCAGCACCACCCTATATAACACCACCATGGCCAGCAACACGCTGTATAACACCACCATGGCCAGCACCACCCTGTATAACACCACCATGGCCAGCAACACCCTGTATAACACCACCATGGCCAGCAACACCCTGTATAACAACACCATGGCCAGCACCACCCTGTATAACACCACCATGGCCAGCAACACCCTGCATAACACCACCATGGCCAGCAACACCCTGTATAACACCACCATGGCCAGCAACACCCTGTATAACACCACCATGGCCAGCAACACACTGTATAACAACACCATAGCCAGCACTACCCTGTATAACACCACCATGGCCAGCAACACCCTGCATAACACCACCATGGCCAGCAACACCCTGTATAACACCACCATGGCCAGCAACACCCTGTATAACACCACCATGGCCAGCAACACCCTGTATAACACCACCATGGCCAGCAACACCCTGTATAACACCACCATGGCCAGCAACACCCTGTATAACACCACCATGGCCAGCAACACCCTGTATAACACCACCATGGCCAGCAACACCCTGTATAACACCACCATGGCCAGCAACACCCTGCATAACACCACCATGGCCAGCACCACCCTGTATAAGACCTCCATGGCCAGCAACACCTTGTATAACACCACCATGGCCAGCAACACCCTGTATAACACCACCATGGCCAGCAACACCCTGTATAACACCCAATGGCCAGCAACACCCTGTATAACACCACCATGGCCAGCAACACCCTGTATAACACCACCATGGCCAGCAACACCCTGTATAACACCTCCATGGCCAGCAACACCCTGTATAACACCACCATGACCAGCACCACCCTGTATATCACCACCATGGCCAGCAACACCCTGTATAACACCACCATGGCCAGCAACACCCTGTGTAACACCACCATGGCCAGCAACACCCTGTATAACACCACCATGGCCAGCAACACCCTGTATAACACCACCATGGCCAGCAACACCCTGTATAACACCACCATGACCAGCAACACCCTGTATAACACCACCATGGCCAGCAACACCCTGTATAACACCACCATGGCCAGCAACACCCTGTATAACACCACCATGACCAGCAACACCCTGTATAACACCACCATGGCCAGCAACACCCTGTATAACACCACCATGGCCAGCAACACCCTGTATAACACCACCATGGCCAGCAACACCCTGTATAACACCACCATGGCCAGCAACACCCTGTATAACACCACCGTGGCCAGCACCACCCTGTATAACACCACCATGGCCAGCACCACCAGCTGTATAACACCACCATGGCCAGCAACACCCTGTATAACACCACCATGGCCAGCAACACCCTGTACAACAACACCATGGCCAGCAACACCCTGTATAACAACACCATGGCCAGCAACACCCTGTATAACACCACCATGGCCAGCACCACCCTGTATAACAACACCAAGGCCAGCAACACCCTGTATAACAACACCAAGGCCAGCAACACCCTGTATAACAACACCATGCCAGCACCACCCTGTATAACACCACCATGGCCAGCAACACCCTGTATAACACCACCATGGCCAGCAACACCCTGTATAACACCACCATGGCCAGCACCACCCTGTATAACACCACAATGGCCAGCAACACAATGTATAACACCACCATGACCAGCAACACCCTGTATAACACCACCATGGCCAGCAACACCCTGTATAACACCACCATGGCCAGCAACACCCTGTATAACACCACCCTGGCCAGCAACAGCCTGTAGAACACCACCATGGCCAGCAAAAACCCTGTATAACACCACCATGGCCAGCAACACCCTGTATAACACCACCATGGCCAGCAACACCCTGTATAACACCACCATGGCCAGCAAAACCCTGTATAACACCACCATGGCCAGCAACACCATGAATAACACCACCATGGCCAGCAACACCCTGTATAACACCACCATGGCCAGCAACACCCTGTATAACACCACCATGGCCAGCAACACCCTGTATAACACCACCATGGCCAGCAACACCCTGTATAACACCACCATGGCCAGCAACACCCTGTATAACACCACCATGGCCAGCAACACCCTGTATAACACCACCATGGCCAGCAACACCCTGTATAACACCACCATGGCCAGCAACACCCTGTATAACACCACCATGGCCAGCAACACCCTGTATAACACCACCATGGCCAGCAACACCCTGTATAACACCACCAAGGCCAGCAACACCCTGTATAACACCACCATGGCCAGGAACACCCTGTATAACACCACCAAGGCCAGCAACACCCTGTATAACACCACCAAGGCCAGCAACACCCTGTATAACACCTCCATGGCCAGCAACACCCTGTATAACACCACCATGACCAGCAACACCCTGTATAACACCACCATGGCCAGCAACACCCTGTATAACACCACCATGGCCAGAAACACCCTGTATAACACCACCATGGCCAGCAACACCCTGTATAACACCACCATAGCCAGCAACACCCTGTATAACACCACCATGACCAGCAACACCCTGTATAACACCACCATGGCCAGCAACACCCTGTATAACACCACCATGGCCAGCAACACCCTGTATAACACCACCATGGCCAGCAACACCCTGTATAACACCACCATGGCCAGCAACACCCTGTACAACACCACCATGACCAGCAACACCCTGTATAACACCACCATGGCCAGCAACACCCTGTATAACACCACCATGGCCAGCAACACCCTGTATAACACCACCATGGCCAGCAACACCCTGTACAACACCACCATGACCAGCAACACCCTGTATAACACCACCATGGCCAGCAACACCCTGTACAACACCACCATGACCAGCAACACCCTGTATAACACCACCATGGCCAGCAACACCCTGTATAACACCACCTTGGCCAGCAACACCCTGTATAACACCACCAAGGCCAGCAACACCCTGTATAACACCACCATGGCCAGCAACACCCTGTATAACACCACCATATCCAGCAACACCCTGTATAACACCACCAAGGCCAGCAACACCCTGTATAACACCACCATGGTCAGCAACACCCTGTATAACACCACCATGGCCAGCAACACCCTGTATAACACCACCATGACCA
Source organism: Cherax quadricarinatus (assembly GCF_038502225.1). Taxonomy (NCBI): domain Eukaryota; kingdom Metazoa; phylum Arthropoda; class Malacostraca; order Decapoda; family Parastacidae; genus Cherax; species Cherax quadricarinatus. The sequence goes on from NC_091383.1 coordinate 2,431,957, forward strand.
GCAACACCCTGTATAACACCACCATGGCCAGCAACACCCTGTATAACACCACCATGGCCAGCAACACCCTGTATAACACCACCATGGCCAGCAACACCCTGTATAACACCACCATGGCCAGCAACACCCTGTATAACACCACCATGGCCAGGAACACCCTGTATAACACCACCATGGCCAGCAACACCCTGTATAACACCACCATGGCCAGCAACACCCTGTATAACACCACCATGGCCAGCAACACCCTGTATAACACCACCATGGCCAGCAACACCCTGTATAACACCACCATGGCCAGGAACACCCTGTATAACACCACCATGGCCAGCAACACCCTGTATAACACCACCATGGCCAGCAACACCCTGTATAACACCACCAAGGCCAGCAACACCCTGTATAACACCACCATGGCCAGCAACACCCTGTATAACACCACCATGGCCAGCAACACCCTGTATAACACCACCAAGGCCAGCAACACCCTGTATAACACCACCATGGCCAGCAACACCCTGTATAACACCACCAAGGCCAGCAACACCCTGTATAACACCACCAAGGCCAGCAACCCCCTGTATAACACCACCATGGCCAGCAACACTCTGTATAACACCACCATGGCCAGCAACACCCTGTATAACACCACCAAGGCCAGCAACACCCTGCATAACACCACCAAGGCCAGCAACACCCTGTATAAGACCTCCATGGCCAGCAACACCCTGTATAACACCACCATGACCAGCAACACCCTGTATAACACCACCATGGCCAGCAACACCCTGTATAACACCACCATGGCCAGCAACACCCTGTATAACACCACCATGACCGGCAACACCCTGTATAACACCACCATGACCAGCAACACCCTGTATAACACCACCATGGCCAGCAACACCCTGTACAACACCACCATGACCAGCAACACCCTGTATAACACCACCATGGCCAGCAACACCCTGTATAACACCACCATGACCAGCAACACCCTGTATAACACCACCATGGCCAGCAACACCCTGTATAACACCACCATGGCCAGCAACACCCTGTATAACACCACCATGACAAGCAACACCCTGTATAACACCTCCATGGCCAGCAACACCCTGTATAACACCACCATGGCCAGCAACACCCTGTATAACACCACCAAGGCCAGCAACACCCTGTATAACACCACCATGGTCAGCAACACCCTGTATAACACCACCATGGCCAGCAACACCCTGTATAACACCACCATGACCAGCAACACCCTGTATAACACCACCATGGCCAGCAACACCCTGTATAACACCACCATGGGGAGCAACACCCTGTATAACACCACCATGGCCAGCAACACCCTGTATAACACCACCATGGCCAGCAACACCCTGTATAACACCACCATGGCCAGCAACACCCTGTATAACACCACCATGGCCAGCAACACCCTGTATAACACCACCATGGCCAGCAACACCCTGTATAACACCACCATGGCCTGCAACACCCTGTATAACACCACCATGGCCAGCAACACCCTGTATAACACCACCATGGGGAGCAACACCCTGTATAACACCACCATGGCCAGCAACACCCTGTATAACACCACCATGGGGAGCAACACCCTGTATAACACCATGGCCATGGCCAGCAACACCCTGTATAACACCACCATGGCCAGCAACACCCTGTATAACACCACCATGGCCAGCAACACCCTGTATAACACCACCATGGCCAGCAACACCCTGTATAACACCACCATGGCCAGCAACACCCTGTATAACACCACCATGGCCAGCAACACCCTGTATAACACCACCATGGGGAGCAACACCCTGTATAACACCACCATGGCCAGCAACACCCTGTATAACACCACCATGGCCAGCAACACCCTGTATAACACCACCATGGCCAGCACCACCCTGTATAACACCACCATGGCCAGCACCACCCTGTATAACACCACCATGGCCAGCAACACCCTGTATAACACCACCATGGCCAGCAACACCCTGTATAACACCACCATGGCCAGCAACACCCTGTATAACACCACCATGGCCAGCAACACCCTGTATAACACCACCATGGCTAGCAACACCCTGTATAACACCACCATGGCCAGCAAGACCCTGTATAACACCACCATGGCCAGCAACACCCTTTACAACACCACCATGGCCAGCAACACCCTGTATAACACCACCATGACCAGCAACACCCTGTATAACACCACCATGACCAGCAACACCCTGTATAACACCACCATGACCAGCAACACCCTGTATAACACCACCATGGCCAGCAACACCCTGTATAACACCACCATGGCCAGTAACCTCAAGCCCACTTCCCACAATCACCCATAAATCAAAAAATCCTCCTCTACAAAATACCTGCCAACGTTCAGCACAATTCCCCCTGGAATTTTTGGACAGTATGAGAGGGCGGCTGATGTTATATTCTTGTACGTGATTTCTGTACGTTGAATATTGCTCCCAGAAGTTACCTGTGTACCTGTCATATACCTGTGCCCGGTTTCTAGTATTTTTCTAGCTTTTCTGTGCTGCCTTGGGCCATGTTTTTGATTGGCTGGGCCGCAGTTCCTGGACCGCTGGTCCACTTCAGAGTGACTTGTGAGGTGCTTAGGATGGTTTGGTATTGTGGGTTGTAAACTGTTGTAGTTGTGGTATTGTGGGTTGTAAACTGTTGTAGTTATGGTATTGTGGGTTAGTTGTGAATTGTTGTAGTTGTGGTATTGTGGGTTAGTTGTGAATTGTTGTAGTTATGGTATTGTGGGTTGTGAATTGTTGTAGTTTAGTATTGTGTGTTAGTTGTGAATTGTTGTAGTTGTGGTATTGTGGGTTAGTTGTGAATTGTTGTAGTTATGGTATTGTGGGTTAGTTGTGAGTTGTTGTAGTTGTGGTATTGTGGGTTAGTTGTGAATTGTTGTAGTTATGGTATTGTGGGTTAGTTGTGAATTGTTGTAGTATTGTGGGTTAGTTGTGAATTGTTGTAGTTGTGACACTGTGGGTTAGTTGTGAATTGTTGTAGTTGTGGTATTGTGGGTTAGTTGTGAATTGTTGTAGTTGTGGTATTGTGGGTTAGTTGTGAATTGTTGTAGTTGTGGTATTGTGGGTTAGTTGTGAATTGTTGTAGTTATGGTATTGTGGGTTAGTTGTGAATTGTTGTAGTTGTGGTATTGTGGGTTAGTTGTGAATTGTTGTAGTTGTGGTATTGTGGGTTAGTTGTGAATTGTTGTAGTTGTGGTATTGTGGGTTAGTTGTGAATTGTTGTAGTTGTGGTATTGTGGGTTAGTTGTGAATTGTTGTAGTTGTGGTACTGTGGGTTAGTTGTGAATTGTTGTAGTTGTGGTATTGTGGGTTAGTTGTGAATTGTTGTAGTTATTGTATTGTGGGTTAGTTGTGAATTGTTGTAGTTGTGGTATTGTGGGTTAGTTGTGAATTGTTGTAGTTGTGGTATTGTGGGTTAGTTGTGAATTGTTGTAGTATTGTGGGTTAGTTGTGAATTGTTGTAGTTGTGGCATTGTGGGTTGTGAATTGTTGTAGTTGTGGTATTGTGGGTTAGTTGTGAATTGTTGTAGTTGTGGTATTGTGGGTTAGTTGTGAATTGTTGTAGTTGTAGTATTGTGGGTTAGTTGTGAATTGTTGTAGTTGTGGTATTGTGGGTTAGTTGTGAATTGTTGTAGTTGTGGTATTGTGGGTTAGTTGTGAATTGTTGTAGTATTGTGGGTTAGTTGTGAATTGTTGTAGCTATGGTATTGTGGGTTGTGAATTGTTGTAGTTATGGTATTGCGGGTTAGTTGTGAATTGTTGTAGTTATGGTATTGTGAGTTGTGAATTGTTGTAGTTATGGTATTGTGGGTTAGTTGTGAATTGTTGTAGTTGTGGTATTGTGGGTTGTGAATTGTTGTAGTTGTGGTATTGTGGGTTAGTTGTGAATTGTTGTAGTTGTGGTATTGTGGGTTAGTTGTGAATTGTTGTAGTTATGGTATTGTGGGTTGTGAATTGTTGTAGTTATGGTATTGTGGGTTAGTTGTGAATTGTTGTAGTTATGGTATTGTGGGTTAGTTGTGAATTGTTGTAGTTATGGTATTGTGGGTTAGTTGTGAATTGTTGTAGTTATGGTATTGTGGGTTGTGAATTGTTGTAGTTATGGTATTGCGAGTTAGTTGTGAATTGTTGTAGTTATGGTATTGTGGGTTAGTTGTGAATTGTTGTAGGTATGGTATTGCGAGTTAGTTGTGAATTGTTGTAGTTATGGTATTGTGGGTTAGTTGTGAATTGTTGTAGTTATGGTATTGTGGGTTAGTTGTGAATTGTTGTAGTTATGGTATTGTGGGTTGTGAATTGTTGTAGTTATGGTATTGCGAGTTAGTTGTGAATTGTTGTAGTTATGGTATTGTGGGTTAGTTGTGAATTGTTGTAGGTATGGTATTGCGAGTTAGTTGTGAATTGTTGTAGTTATGGTATTGTGGGTTAGTTGTGAATTGTTGTAGTTATGGTATTGTGGGTTAGTTGTGAATTGTTGTAGTTGTGGTATTGTGGGTTGTGAATTGTTGTAATTGTGGTATTGTGGGTTAGTTGTGAATTGTTGTAGTTATGGTATTGTGGGTTAGTTGTGAATTGTTGTAGTTGTGGTATTGTGGGTTAGTTGTGAATTGTTGTAGTTGTGGTATTGTGGGTTAGTTTTGAATTTTTGTAGTTATGGTATTGTGGGTTGTGAATTGTTGTAGTTGTGGTATTGTGGGTTAGTTGTGAATTGTTGTAGTTGTGGTATTGTGGGTTAGTTGTGAATTTTTGTAGTTATGGTATTGTGGGTTGTGAATTGTTGTAGTTGTGGTATTGTGGGTTAGTTGTGAATTGTTGTAGTTATGGTATTGTGGGTTAGTTGCGAATTGTTGTAGTTATGGTATTGTGGGTTAGTTGTGAATTGTTGTAGTTGTGGTATTGTGGGTTGTGAATTGTTGTAGTTGTGGTATTGTGGGTTAGTTGTGAATTGTTGTGGTCGTGGTATTGTGGGTTGTGAATTGTTGTATTCATGGTATTGTGGGTTATTTGTGAATTGTTGTAGTTGTGGTATTGTGGGTTGTGAATTGTTGTAGTTGTGGTATTGTGGGTTAGTTGTGAATTGTTGTGGTCGTGGTATTGTGGGTTGTGAATTGTTGTATTCATGGTATTGTGGGTTAGTTGTGAATTGTTGTAGTTATGGTATTGTGGGTTAGTTGTGAATTGTTGTAGTTATGGTATTGTGGGTTGTGGATTGTTGTAGTTATGGTATTGTGGGTTAGTTGTGAATTGTTGTAGTTATGGTATTGTGGATTAGTTGTGAATTGTTGTAGTTATGGTATTGTGGGTTAGTTGTGAATTGTTGTAGTTATGGTATTGTGGGTTAGTTGTGAATTGTTGTAGTTATGGTATTGTGGGTTGTGGATTGTTGTAGTTATGGTATTGTGGGTTAGTTGTGAATTGTTGTAGTTATGGTATTGTGGGTTAGTTGTGAATTGTTGTAGTCATGGTATTGTGGGTTAGTTGTGAATTGTTGTAGTTATGGTATTGTGGGTTAGTTGTGAATTGTTGTAGTCATGGTATTGTGGGTTAGTTGTGAATTGTTGTAGTTATGGTATTGTGGGTTAGTTGTGAATTGTTGTAGTTATGGTATTGTGGGTTGTGAATTGTTGTAGTTATGGTATTGTGGGTTAGTTGTGAATTGTTGTAATCATGGTATTGTGGGTTAGTTGTGAATTGTTGTAGTTATGGTATTGTGGGTTAGTTGTGAATTGTTGTAGTTATGGTATTGTGGGTTAGTTGTGAATCGTTGTAGTTATGATATTGTGGGTTAGTTGTGAATTGTTGTAGTTGTGGTTTTGTAGGTTAGTTGTGAATTGTTGTAGTTGTGGTATTGTGGGTTAGTTGTGAATTGTTGTAGTTGTGGTATTGTGGATTGTGAATTGTTGTAGTTATGATATTGTGGGTTAGTTGTGAATTGTTGTAGTTATGATATTGTGGGTTAGTTGTGAATTGTTGTAGTTATGGTATTGTGGGTTAGTTGTGAATTGTTGTAGTTATGGTATTGTGGGTTGTGAATTGTTGTAATTATGGTATTGCGGGTTAGTTGTGAATTGTTGTAGTTATGGTATTGTGAGTTGTGAATTGTTGTAGTTTTGGTTTTGTGGGTTAGTTGTGAATTGTTGTAGTTGTGGTATTGTGGGTTAGTTGTGAATTGTTGTAGTTATGGTATTGTGGGTTAGTTGTGAATTGTTGTAGTTGTGGTATTGTGGGTTAGTTGTGAATTGTTGTAGTTATGGTATTGTGGGTTGTGAATTGTTGTAGTTATGGTATTGTGGGTTAGTTGTGAATTGTTGTAGTTGTTTTATTGTGGGTTGTGAATTGTTGTAGTTGTGGTATTGTGGGTTAGTTGTGAATTGTTTTAGTTGTGGTATTGTGGGTTAGTTGTGAATTGTTGTAGTTGTGGTATTGTGGTTTAGTTGTGAATTTTTGTAGTTATGGTATTGTGGGTTGTGAATTGTTGTAGTTATGGTATTGTGGGTTAGTTGTGAATTGTTGTAGTTGTTTGATTGTGGGTTGTGAATTGTTGTAGTTGTGGTATTGTGGGTTAGTTGTGAATTGTTTTAGTTGTGGTATTGTGGGTTAGTTGTGAATTGTTGTAGTTGTGGTATTGTGGGTTAGTTGTGAACTGTTGTAGTTATGGTATTGTGGGTTGTGAATTGTTGTAGTTTAGTATTGTGTGTTAGTTGTGAATTGTTGTAGTCATGGTATTGTGGGTTAGTTGTGAATTGTTGTAGTTATGGTATTGTGGGTTAGTTGTGAATTGTTGTAGTTATGGTATTGTGGGTTGTAAATTGTTGTAGTTATGGTATTGTGGGTTAGTTGTGAACTGTTGTAGTTATGGTATTGTGGGTTAGTTGTGAATTGTTGTAGTTATGGTATTGTGGGTTAGTTGTGAATTGTTGTAGTCATGGTATTGTGGGTTAGTTGTGAATTGTTGTAGTTATGGTATTGTGGGTTGTAAATTGTTGTAGTTATGGTATTTGGGTTAGTTGTGAATTGTTGTAGTTATTGTATTGTGGGTTAGTTGTGAATTGTTGTAGTTGTTTTATTGTGGGTTGTGAATTGTTGTAGTTGTGGTATTGTGGGTTAGTTGTGAATTGTTTTAGTTGTGGTATTGTGGGTTAGTTGTGAATTGTTGTAGTTATGGTATTGTGGGTTGTGAATTGTTGTAGTTTAGTATTGTGTGTTAGTTGTGAATTGTTGTAGTCATGGTATTGTGGGTTAGTTGTGAATTGTTGTAGTTATGGTATTGTGGGTTAGTTGTGAATTGTTGTAGTTATGGTATTGTGGGTTGTAAATTGTTGTAGTTATGGTATTGTGGGTTAGTTGTGAACTGTTGTAGTTATGGTATTGTGGGTTAGTTGTGAATTGTTGTAGTTATGGTATTGTGGGTTAGTTGTGAATTGTTGTAGTCATGGTATTGTGGGTTAGTTGTGAATTGTTGTAGTTATGGTATTGTGGGTTGTAAATTGTTGTAGTTATGGTATTTGGGTTAGTTGTGAATTGTTGTAGTTATGGTATTGTGGGTTAGTTGTGAATTGTTGTAGTTGTTTTATTGTGGGTTGTGAATTGTTGTAGTTGTGGTATTGTGGGTTAGTTGTGAATTGTTTTAGTTGTGGTATTGTGGGTTAGTTGTGAATTGTTGTACTTATGGTATTGTGGGTTGTGAATTGTTGTAGTTCAGTATTGTGTGTTAGTTGTGAATTGTTGTAGTCATGGTATTGTGGGTTAGTTGTGAATTGTTGTAGTTATGGTATTGTGGGTTAGTTGTGAATTGTTGTAGTTATGGTATTATGGGTTAGTTGTGAATTGTTGTAGTTGTGGTATTGTGGGTTAGTTGTGAACTGTTGTAGTTATGGTATTGTGGGTTAGTTGTGAATTGTTGTAGTTGTGGTATTGTGGGTTAGTTGTGAATTGTTGTAGTTATGGTATTGTGGGTTAGTTGTGAATTGTTGTAGTTATGGTATTGTGGGTTAGTTGTGAATTGTTGTAGTTATGGTATTGTGGGTTAGTTGTGAATTGTTGTAGTTATGGTATTGTGGGTTAGTTGTGAATTGTTGTAGTTGTGGTATTGTGGGTTAGTTGTGAACTGTTGTAGTTATGGTATTGTGGGTTAGTTGTGAATTGTTGTAGTTGTGGTATTGTGGGTTAGTTGTGAATTGTTGTAGTTATGGTATTGTGGGTTAGTTGTGAATTGTTGTAGTTGTGGTATTGTGGGTTAGTTGTGAATTGTTGTAGTTATGGTATTGTGGGTTGTGAATTGTTGTAGTTATGGTATTGTGGGTTAGTTGTGAATTGTTGTAGTTGTTTTATTGTGGGTTGTGAATTGTTGTAGTTGTGGTATTGTGGGTTAGTTGTGAATTGTTTTAGTTGTGGTATTGTGGGTTAGTTGTGAATTGTTGTAGTTGTGGTATTGTGGTTTAGTTGTGAATTTTTGTAGTTATGGTATTGTGGGTTGTGAATTGTTGTAGTTATGGTATTGTGGGTTAGTTGTGAATTGTTGTAGTTGTTTGATTGTGGGTTGTGAATTGTTGTAGTTGTGGTATTGTGGGTTAGTTGTGAATTGTTTTAGTTGTGGTATTGTGGGTTAGTTGTGAATTGTTGTAGTTGTGGTATTGTGGGTTAGTTGTGAACTGTTGTAGTTATGGTATTGTGGGTTGTGAATTGTTGTAGTTTAGTATTGTGTGTTAGTTGTGAATTGTTGTAGTCATGGTATTGTGGGTTAGTTGTGAATTGTTGTAGTTATGGTATTGTGGGTTAGTTGTGAATTGTTGTAGTTATGGTATTGTGGGTTGTAAATTGTTGTAGTTATGGTATTGTGGGTTAGTTGTGAACTGTTGTAGTTATGGTATTGTGGGTTAGTTGTGAATTGTTGTAGTTATGGTATTGTGGGTTAGTTGTGAATTGTTGTAGTCATGGTATTGTGGGTTAGTTGTGAATTGTTGTAGTTATGGTATTGTGGGTTGTAAATTGTTGTAGTTATGGTATTTGGGTTAGTTGTGAATTGTTGTAGTTATGGTATTGTGGGTTAGTTGTGAATTGTTGTAGTTGTTTTATTGTGGGTTGTGAATTGTTGTAGTTGTGGTATTGTGGGTTAGTTGTGAATTGTTTTAGTTGTGGTATTGTGGGTTAGTTGTGAATTGTTGTAGTTATGGTATTGTGGGTTGTGAATTGTTGTAGTTTAGTATTGTGTGTTAGTTGTGAATTGTTGTAGTCATGGTATTGTGGGTTAGTTGTGAATTGTTGTAGTTATGGTATTGTGGGTTAGTTGTGAATTGTTGTAGTTATGGTATTGTGGGTTGTAAATTGTTGTAGTTATGGTATTGTGGGTTAGTTGTGAACTGTTGTAGTTATGGTATTGTGGGTTAGTTGTGAATTGTTGTAGTTATGGTATTGTGGGTTAGTTGTGAATTGTTGTAGTCATGGTATTGTGGGTTAGTTGTGAATTGTTGTAGTTATGGTATTGTGGGTTGTAAATTGTTGTAGTTATGGTATTTGGGTTAGTTGTGAATTGTTGTAGTTATGGTATTGTGGGTTAGTTGTGAATTGTTGTAGTTGTTTTATTGTGGGTTGTGAATTGTTGTAGTTGTGGTATTGTGGGTTAGTTGTGAATTGTTTTAGTTGTGGTATTGTGGGTTAGTTGTGAATTGTTGTACTTATGGTATTGTGGGTTGTGAATTGTTGTAGTTCAGTATTGTGTGTTAGTTGTGAATTGTTGTAGTCATGGTATTGTGGGTTAGTTGTGAATTGTTGTAGTTATGGTATTGTGGGTTAGTTGTGAATTGTTGTAGTTATGGTATTATGGGTTAGTTGTGAATTGTTGTAGTTGTGGTATTGTGGGTTAGTTGTGAACTGTTGTAGTTATGGTATTGTGGGTTAGTTGTGAATTGTTGTAGTTATGGTATTGTGGGTTAGTTGTGAATTGTTGTAGTTATGGTATTGTGGGTTAGTTGTGAATTGTTGTAGTTATGGTATTGTGGGTTAGTTGTGAATTGTTGTAGTTGTGGTATTGTGGGTTAGTTGTGAACTGTTGTAGTTATGGTATTGTGGGTTAGTTGTGAATTGTTGTAGTTGTGGTATTGTGGGTTAGTTGTGAATTGTTGTAGTCATGGTATTGTGGGTTAGTTGTGAATTGTTGTAGTTATGGTATTGTGGGTTAGTTGTGAATTGTTGTAGTCATGGTATTGTGGGTTAGTTGTGAATTGTTGTAGTTATGGTATTGTGGGTTAGTTGTGAATTGTTGTAGTTATGGTATTGTGGGTTAGTTGTGAATTGTTGTAGTTATGGTATTGTGGTTAGTTGTGAATTGTTGTAGTTATGGTATTGTGGGTTAGTTGTGAATTGTTGTAGTTATGGTATTGTGGGTTAGTTGTGAATTGTTGTAGTTATGGTATTGTGGGTTAGTTGTGAATTGTTGTAGTTGTGGTATTGTGGGTTAGTTGTGAACTGTTGTAGTTATGGTATTGTGGGTTAGTTGTGAATTGTTGTAGTTGTGGTATTGTGGGTTAGTTGTGAACTGTTGTAGTTATGGTATTGTGGGTTAGTTGTGAATTGTTGTAGTCATGATATTGTGGGTTAGTTGTGAATTGTTGTAGTTATGGTATTGTGGGTTAGTTGTGAATTGTTGTAGTCATGGTATTGTGGGTTAGTTGTGAATTGTTGTAGTTATGGTATTGTGGGTTGTAAATTGTTGTAGTTATGGTATTTGGGTTAGTTGTGAATTGTTGTAGTTATGGTATTGTGGGTTAGTTGTGAATTGTTGTAGTTATGGTATTGTGGGTTAGTTGTGAATTGTTGTAGTTATGGTATTGTGGGTTAGTTGTGGGATTGTTGTAGTTATGGTATTGTGGGTTAGTTGTGGGATTGTTGTAGTTATGGTATTGTGGGTTAGTTGTGAATTGTTGTAGTTATGGTATTGTGGGTTAGTTGTGAATTGTTGTAGTTATGGTATTGTGGGTTAGTTGTGAATTGTTGTAGTTACATTACAGATCGTCCCAGGTCATCCCAGGTCATCCCAGGTCATCCCAGGTCATCCCAGGTCATCCAAGGTCATCCCAGGTCATCCAAGGTCATCCCAGGTCATCCCAGGTGGTCACAGGTCGCTCATTGTCATCCCAAGTCGTGCCGGGTCATCCCCGGACGTCCCAGGTCATCCTAGATCGTCTCAGGTAATCCCAAGACGTCCTAGGTCATCCCAAGTCATTCCAGGTCATCCCAGGTCGTTTCAGGTCATCCCAGATCGTCCCAGGTCATTCCAGGTCGTACCAATTCATCCTACGTCGTCCCAGGACATCCCAGATCGTTCCAGGTCATCCCAAGTAATTCCAAGTCATCCTAGGTTGTCCCAGGACATCTCAGGTCGTCCCAAGTTATCCCAGGTCGTTACAGATCTTTTCAAATTGTTTCAGGTCGTCCCAAGACATCTCAGATTGTCGAAGGGCGTCCCAGGTCGTTCCTGGCATTTCCAGATTGTCAAAGGTCATCCCAGATCGTCTCAAGACATCCTAGGTTGTCCCAGGTCATTCCAAGTCATCCCAGGTCGTCCCAGTACATCTCAGGAAGTCCCAAGTGGCTTCAGGTCTTCCCACTTCGTCCCAGGTCATCACAAGTCGTCAAGGTCATCCCATGTCGTCCCAGGTCATCCGAGGTCATCCCAAGCCTTCCCTGGATATCTCAGGTCGTCCCAGATCATCTCAGGTGGTCCCAGGTCATCTGAGGTTGTACAGGTTATCCAAGGATATTAAAAGTCACCCAGGTCGTCGCAGAACATCTCAGGTCTTTCCAGGTCATTCCAAATTGTCACAGGTAACACAGGTCGTAAAAGATTATCCAAGGTAATCTCACGTAATCAGAGGTCATCCCAAGTCGTCACAGGTCGTCAAAGGTCATCCAACGTCATCCCAAATCGCCGAAGGTCATCCCAGGTCTTCCGAGGACATTTCAAGTCATCCCAGGTCGCCATACGACATCACAGGTCGTCCAAACTCATCCCAACTCGTCCCAGGTCATTCCCGTCTCCCCAGGACATATTACTCACAGGTCTTCTCAGGTCATCACACGTCGTCCCAGGTCATCCCTGCCTCTCTCCTACTCTACCTGCCTCCCTGCTACTCTACCTGCCTACCTGCTACTCTCCCTGCTTCCCTCCTACTCTACCTGCCTCCCTGCTACTCTCTCTGCCTCCCTGCTACTCTACCTGCCTCCCTGCTACTCTCCCAGCCTACCTGCTACTCTCCCTGCCTCCCTGCCTCCCTGCCTCCCTGCCTCCCTGCTACTCTCCTTGCCTCCCTGCTACTCTCCTTGCGTCCCTGCTACTCCTGCTACTCTCCCTGCCTCCTTGCTACTCTCCCTGCCTCACTGCTACTCTACCCGCATACCTGCTACTCTCCCTGCCTCCCTGCTACTCTACGTGCTACTCTTCCTGCCTCCCTGCCTCCCTGCTACTATATTTGTCTCCCTGCTACTCTATTTGCCTCCCTGCTACTCTATTTGCCTCCATGTTACTCTCCCTGCCTCCCTGCTACTCTACCTGCCTACATGCTACTCTCCCTGCCTACCTGCTACTCTCCCTGCCTACGTGCTACTCTCCCTGCCTATCTGCTACTATTCCTGCCTCTGTGCTACTCTCCCTGCCTACTTGCTACTCTCCCTGCCTACCTGCTACTCTTCCTGCCTACCTGCTACTCTCCCTGCCTACCTGCTACTCTCCCTGGCTTCCTGCTACTCTCCCTGCCTACCTGCTACTCTCCCTGCCTACCTGCTACTCTCCCTGCTTTCCTGATACTCTCCCTGCCCACCTGTTACTCTCCCTGCCTCGCTGCTACTGTTATTACTGTTCTTACGGCTGAACAGCGGTTTAGTGCCGATGAAGGTAGCGTAGGTAGCAATGATACGGCCGTGGACTAGTTTGGCTTTAATTGGATAGGAGTGAGTACACAAAGGGCAGTGTGAGGGAGTGACCGCAAGCCAGTCCGTGGAGGGGGAGCACTTGTGCCTATCAGGTTGGTCGGCCAGGGAGTGAGGGCGAATGGGCTCAGCCTCCCACTGACCTGGGTGAGCCTACAGAGGGCAGCACTTAAATGCCGTGAAATATAAACTAGTCAGAACAGACGGCTTAGGCTCTCTGTTCTGACAGTACAGGCTGTCTACATTTGCTCGGCCACGCACCTCGCGTCGTCCCGACGCGACAATACTGGTGGGCCCGTAGGTATAAAGGAATTACTTACACTAGCTACCCCAGAGAAGGACTGGCTTTAGCTCACTTGTAAATCAAAAATGGACATAAAAATCCAACAGGCAAAAAACAAAAAAAACTCTCCCATCCAGGGGAAGAGAAAGCTAGTTTGCCCGCGCTGGTTCATTGAGGAGAGAGTCCGGAGACGTCAGCACTGGAACTAAAATCTTGTATACACAGGTTGTCTGCAGGGCTGAACATCAGTTGAGCACTCGTCTACGAACGTTGTTGCTCCCTCACATCTGCGAACAATGACTGACAGTAGCATTTCCCAAGGTGTGACATATGACTCGAAGGGCAGCACTGCCCTGACTGTAATATAGGCTTTTGAAAGACACTGGGTGCACATACCTACAATAATACTATATCCATGGAATTCATTATACTCTGGGTACCCTTCTGAAAGTATTTACATAATTACAACTTGCTATACAATGTGTGTGTATTTATACCAATTTCTGCAAGCAAACAATTAGCATAACTAGCGTAGGAGTCAGACAAGTCAGTAGGTACGTCAATGTCACAGAAATGTACTGTTGTCCTGGGTCGCAGGCCATAAGTATGGAGCCTTACTGGGCCGTCTTCAGTAACAGTAGTAGTGGGAGAAGGGTAGACGGGTTGTCCCTAGCGTTGGTCTGATTGTGGCGTTGCAACGCACACGACTCCAGCTCTGCTTCGGCCTGCACATGGTCCACATACTTCATGTGATCAAGGTGGGCTTCCTTGATAGTTCCCGTAGCAATCTCCCTCACCTCGAACTTATTGCCACGGAGCTGTCGTAGGACACGGTAAGGACCCACGAATTTTGGGACAAGTTTGTGCATACCTGGGGTCTGCGCTGGGTTAAGCAACATAACTTTGCAACCTGGTTCCACTTTGCTTTCCTTGGCGAGGGCATTGCGCTCAGACGTGAACCTATCAGTAGCTTGCATAAGGTTCTGTCGTACCCGCTGGAAGACAAGCTGCGTTGTCCGCATCTTTACTACACTGGGGTTATCAGTGTCGTAAGTAGGTCGAGCTGGAGCAAACAGAATTTCGTATGATAAGCGCTTGTCATAGCCATACAAAGCGAAATGAGGTGTCTCACCGATGGAGATGTTGAGGGAGGAGGTTAATGTACACTGAACATCTGGGATAGCCTCATCCCATGTAGTACAACTTGGGTTAACAGTTACCCTGAGCACCTCCAGGTCTTTGCGATTTGTACGTTCAGCAAGACCATTACTCGCAGGGTGGTGTGGAGCTACTGGCGCTTGGTGAATGTTAAATCTGGAGCAAAGATCCTGCATGATGGCATTTATGAACTCAGACCCATTGTCCGACAGAAGGACAAGTGGGCAAGTATGACGGAGGACAACATGCTCACGGAAAGCGTTAGCAACAGTCTGGGCAGTTTTATCAGGAATGGGCACTAATTCACTGTACCGCGTCAAGTTATCTACCATTACAAGCAGGTGCTTGTTTCCCTTCTCCGAGATAGAGAAGTTCGTCAACAGGTCGACAGAAGTTCTCTCCCAGGGCTCCTTTGTAATGGGATACTTTAGAATGGGGTTAGGACCTGTAATGGCACCCTTGTGCTGTAGGCAGACAACACACTGGTGTACATGCTTGGCAATGTCCGCTGCCATCTTAGGCCAGAAATATTTCATTCGTGCCTGTTTGATACAGCGGTCCTTCCCGGGGTGCGCTACACCTGGGACATTGTGGATCAACCTAAGAGTAGCTGGTATCATGGACTCTGGTATCACCAGTTGGTATACGGTTCTGCCGGGGTCCACCAGCTGTGCAACACGGCACAGTACTCCCTGGTTGACCACCAAATCCTTCAGTGGAACGGGAGACTTGACCTGTAAGTCAACGTCCTCCTTGGTCAGGAAACGAAGGACTGGAGACCACACAGGGTCCTGCCGTTAGGTTCTCTCGAGATCCTCAACAGAGAACGAGTTTTCGACACTCACGAATGCTATATGCCTCGACAGGGCATCAGCTACAACATTTTGCTTACCTGGGACCTAGCAAATTTCAGGGTTGTAGTCACTGAACGTGAGCGACCACCGAGCAAGCTTACCCGAGAGGTTCTTATTAGTAAAAAGGGCCAACAAAGGTAGATGATCTGTGTAAATCTTGATAGGATAATGATAGATAATATCCCGAAAATGACTCAGGGCCCATACAGTGGCTAAAGCTTCTAGCTCTGTCACTGAATAATTGACTTCCGCTTTAGTAAGGACACGGCTAGCATAGGCAGTAGGCTGTTGCTTACCATTAGATTCCTGTAACAAGACTGCACCGATGTCAACTTTGCTGGCATCAGTCGTCAAGGTGCCTTGGTGAAATCAGGGAATCTAAGGGATGGCGCAGATGTTAACTTGTTCTTAATTCAGAGTGACAAAAGGTGGTTCTTGATCACAAGTCCACTCAAAAGGGGCGTCCTTGAGTAAGCGTGTCAGGGGTGCAGCAATGGTGGAGAAACCTGCTACTCTCCCTGCCTTTCTGCTGCTCTCCCTGCCTACCTGCCACTCTCCCTGCCTTCCAGCTACTCTCCCTGCCTACCTGCCACTCTCCCTGCCTTCCAGCTACTCTCCCTGCCTACCTGCCACTCTCCCTGCCTTTCTGCTGCTCTCCCTGCATACCTGCTACTCTCACTACCTTCCTGCTACTTTCACTGCCTTCCTGCTACTCTCCCTGCTACTCTCCCTGCCTTCCTGCTACTCTCCCTGCAATCCTGCTACTCTCCCTGACTTCCTGCTACTCTCCCTGCCTACCTGCTACTCTCCCTGCCTTCCTGCTACTCTCCCTGCCTACCTGCTACTCTCCCTGCCTTCCTGCTACTCTCCCTGCCTACCTGCTACTCTCCCTGCCTTCCTGCTACTCTCCTTGCCTACCTGCTACTCTCCCTGCCTACCTGCAACTCTCCCTGCTTACCTGCTACTCTCCCTGCCTACCTGCCACTCTCCCTGCCTTCCTGCTACTCTCCTTGCCTACCTGCCACTCTCCCTGCCTACCTGCCACTCTCCCTGCCTATCTGCCACTCTTCCTGCCTACCTGCCACTCTCCCTGCCTACCTGCTACTCTCCCTGCCTTCCTGCTACTCTCCTTGCCTACCTGCTACTCTCCCTGCCTACCTGCTACTCTCCCTGCTTTCCTGCTACTCTTCTTGCCTACCTGCTACTCTCCCTGCCTACCTGCTACTCTCCCTGCCTACCTGCCACTCTCCCTGCCTACCTGCCACTCTCCCTGCCTACCTGCTACTCTCCTTGCCTACCTGCTACTCTCCCAGCCTACCTGCTACTCTCCTTGCCTACCTGCTACTCTCCCAGCCTTCCTGCTACTCTCCTTGCCTACCTGCTACTCTCCCAGCCTACCTGCTACTCTCCCTGCCTTCCTGCTACTCTCCCTGCCTTCCTGCTACTCTCCTTGCCTACCTGCTACTCTCCCAGCCTACCTGCTACTCTCCCTGCCTTCCTGCTACTCTCCTTGCCTACCTGCTACTCTCCTTGCCTACCTGCCACTCTCCCTGCCTTCCTGCTACTCTCCCTGCCTTCCTGCTACTCTCCCTGTCTTCCTGCTACTCTCCTTGCCTACCTGCTACTCTCCCAGCCTACCTGCCACTCTCCCTGCCTTCCTGCTACTCTCCTTGCCTACCTGCTACTCTCCTTGCCTACCTGCCACTCTCCCTGCCTACCTGCTACTCTCCCTGCCTTCCTGCTACTCTCCCTGTCTTCCTGCTACTCTCCTTGCCTACCTGCTACTCTCCCAGCCTACCTGCTACTCTCCCTGCCTTCCTGCTACTCTCCTTGCCTACCTGCTACTCTCCTTGCCTACCTGCCACTCTCCCTGCCTACCTGCTACTCTCCCTGCCTTCCTGCTACTCTCCCTGTCTTCCTGATACTCTCCTTGCCTACCTGCTACTCTCCCAGCCTACCTGCCACTCTCCCTGCCTTCCTGCTACTCTCCTTGCCTACCTGCTACTCTCCTTGCCTACCTGCCACTCTCCCTGCCTACCTGCTACTCTCCCTGCCTTCCTGCTACTCTCCCTGTCTTCCTGCTACTCTCCTTGCCTACCTGCTACTCTCCCAGCCTACCTGCTACTCTCCCTGCCTTCCTGCTACTCTCCTTGCCTACCTGCTACTCTCCTTGCCTACCTGCCACTCTCCCTGCCTACCTGCTACTCTCCCTGCCTTCCTGCTACTCTCCCTGCCTTCTTGCTGCTCTCCCTGCCTTCCTGCTACTCTCCCTACCTACGTGATACTCTTCCTGCCTACCTGCCTTCCTGCTACTCTCCCTGCCTCCCTCATACTCTCCCTGTCTGCCTGCTACTCTCCCTGCCTACCTGACACTCTCCCTGCCCCTCTGCTACTCTCCCTGCCTCCCTGCTACTCTCCCTGCCTTCCTGCTACTCACTTTGCCTTCCTGCTACTCTCCCTGCCTACCTGATATTCTCCCTCCCTACCTGATACTCTCCTTGCCTTCCTGCTACTCTCCCTGCCTACCTGATACTCTCCCTGCCTCCCTGCTACTCTCCCTGCCTACCTGCTACTCTCCCTTCCTTCCTGCTACTCTACCTGCCTTCCTGCTACTCTCCCTGTCTACCTGCTACTCTCCCTGCTTTCCTGCCTCTCTCCCTGCCTTCCTGCTTCTCTCCCTGCCTTCCTGCTACTCTCCCTGCCTACCTACTACTCTCCCTGAATTCCTGCTGCTCTCTCTGCATCCTGCTATTCTCCCTGCCTTCCTGCTACTCTCCCTGCCTTCCTGCTACTCTCCCTGCCTTCCTGCTACTCTCCCTGCATACCTACTACTCTCCCTGCTTACATGCTACTCTCCCTGCCTTCCTGCTAATCTCCCTGCCTTCCTGCTAATCTGTCTGTCTTCCTGCTACTCTCCCTGCCTACCTGCTACTCTCCCTGACTTCCGGCTGCTCTCCCTGCCTACTTACTACTCTCCCTGCATACCTGCTACTCTCCCTGCCTATCTCATATTCTCCCTGTCTCCCTGCTACTATCCCTGCCTCCCTTCTACTCTCCCTGCCTCCAAGCTACTTTCTCTGCCTCCCTGCTACTCTCCCTGCCTCCCTGCTACTCTCCCTGCGTTCCTGCTGTTTTTCCTGTGTATTTGCTACTCTCCCTGCCTCCCTGCTACTCTCCCTGCCTCCATGCTACTATCCCTGCCTACCTGCTACTCTCCCTGCCTACCTGATAATCTTCCTGCCTACCTGATACTCTCCCTGAATACCTGATACTCTCCCTGCCTTCCTGCTACTCTCCCTGTCTACCAGCTACTCTCCCTGCTTTTCTGCCTCTCTCCCTGCGTTCCTGCTTCTCTCCCTGCCTTCCTGCTACTCTCCCTGCCTACCTACTACTCACCTTGCCTACCTGCTACTCTCCCAGCCTACCTCAAACTCTCCCTGAATTCCTGCTGCTCTCCCTGCATCCTGCTATTCTCCCTGCCTTCCTGCTACTCTCCCTGCCTTCCTGCTACTCTCCCTGCCTTCCTGTTACTCTCCATGCCTACCTACTACTCTCCCTGCTTACATGCTACTCTCCCTGCCTTCCTGCTAATCTCCCTGCCTTCCTGCTAATCTGTCTGTCTTCCTGCTACTCTCCCTGCCTACCTGCTACTCTCCCTGCCTTCCTGCTACTCTCCCTGCCTTCCTGTTACTCTCCATGCCTACTTACTACTCTCCCTGCATACCTGCTACTCTCCCTGCCTATCTCATATTCTCCCTGTCTCCCTGCTACTCTCCCTGCCTCCAAGCTACTTTCTCTGCCTCCCTGCTACTCTCCCTGCCTCCCTGCTACTCTCCCTGCCTCCCTGCTACTCTCCCTGCGTTCCTGCTGTTTTTCCTGTGTATTTGCTACTCTCCCTGCCTCCCTGCTACTATCCCTGCCTTCCTGCTGCTCTCCCTGTTTACCTCATACTCTCAGTCCCTACCTGCTACTCTCCCTGCCTACCTGATAATCTTCCTGCCTACCTGATACTCTCCCTGAATACCTGATAATCTCCCTGCCTTCCTGCTACTCTCCCTGCCTACCTGATACACTCCCTCCATACCTGTTACTCTCCCTGACTACCTGATACTCTCCCTGCCTACCTGATGCTCTCCCTGCCTACCTGATGCTCTCCCTGCCTACCTGATACTCTCCCTGCCTACCTGATACTCTCCCTGAATACCTGATAATCTCCCTGTTTACCTGATACTCTCCTTGCCTACCTTCTACGCTCCCTGCCTACCTGCTACTCTCCCTGCCTACCTTCTACTCTCCCTGCCTTCCTGCTACTCTCCCTGCCTACCTTCTACTCTCCCTGCCTCCCTGCTACTCTCCCTGCCTACATGCTACTCCCCCTGCCTACCTGATACTCTCCCTGCCTACCTGATATTCTCCCTGCCTACCTGACACTCTCTCTGAATACCTGATACTCTCCCTGCCTCCCTGCTACTCTCCCTGCCTACATTCTACTCCCCTGCCTTTCTGCTACTCTCCCTGCCTACCTGATACTCTCCCTTCCTACCTGCTACTCTCCCTGCCTACCAGATATTCTCCATGCCTTCCTGCTACTCTCCCTGAATACCTCATACTCTCCCTGCCTACCTAATACTCTCCCTTCCTGCCTGCTACTCTCCCTGCCTCCCTTCTACTCTCCCTGCCTTGCTGCTACTCTCCCTGCCTCTCTTCTACTCTCCCTGCCTCTCTGCTACACTCCCTGCCTCCCTGCTACTCTCCCTGCCTCCCTTCTACTCTCCCTGCCTTGCTGCTACTCTCCCTGCCTCTCTTCTACCATCCCTGCCTCTCTGCTATTCTCCCTGTCTACCTACTACTCACCCTGCCTTTCTGCTACTCTCCCTGCCTCCCTTCTACTCTCCATGTCTAACTACTACTCTCACTGCTTTCCTGCTACTCTCCCTGAGTACCTAATACTCTCCCTGCCTACCCTCTACTCCCCCTGTTTAACTGATATTCTCCCTGCCTTCCTGCTACTCTCCCTGCCAATCTCATACTCTCCTTGCTTTCCTGCTACTCCTCCTGCGTACCTGATACTCTCCCTGCCTGCCTGCTACACTCCCTGCCTCCCTGCTACTCTCCCTGAAGCACTGCAACTCTCTTTGCATCCCTGCTACTCTCCCTGCCTCCCTGCCACTCTCTCTGCCTTGCTGCTACTCTCCCTGCCTCTCATCTACTCTCCCTGCCTCTCTGCTACTCTACCTGCCTCTCTGCTACTCTCCCTGCCTCTCTGCTACTCTACCTGCCTCTCTGCTACTCTCCCTGCCTCTCTGCTTCTCTCCCTGCCTCTCTGCTACTCTACCTGCCTTCTTTCTACTCTCCCTGCCTCTCTGCTACTCTGCCTGCCTCTCTGCTACTCTCCCTGCCTTCTTTCTACTCTCCCTGCCTCTCTGCTACTCTACCTGCCTCTCTGCTACTCTACCTGCCTCTCTGCTACTCTCCCTGCCTCTCTGCTACTCTCCCTGCCTTCTTTCTACTCTCCCTGCCTCTCTGCTACTCTCCCTGCCTCTCTGCTACTCTCTCTGCCTTCTTTCTACTCTCCCTGCCTCTCTGCTACTCTCCCTGCCATCTTTCTACTCTCCCTGCCTCTCTGCTACTCTCCCTGCCTCTCTACTACTCTCTCTGCCTTCTTTCTACTCTCCCTGCCTCTCTGCTACTCTCCCTGCCTTCTTTCTACTCTCCCTGCCTCTCTGCTTCTCTCCCTGCCTCTCTGCTACTCTCCCTGCCATCTTTCTACTCTCCCTGCCTCTCTGCTTCTCTCCCTGCCTCTCCGCTACTCTCCCTGCCCCCTTTCTACTCTCCCTGCCTCTCTGCTACTCTACCTGCCTCTCTGCTACTCTCCCTGCCTCTCTGCTACTCTCCCTGTCTCTCTGCTACTCTCCCTGCCTCTCTGCTACTCTCCCTGCCTCTCTGCTACTCTCCCTGCCAACTTTCTACTCTCCCTGCCTCTCTGCTACTCTACCTGCCTCTCTGCTACTCTCCCTGCCTCTCTGCTACTCTCCCTGCCTCTCTGCTACTCTCCCTGCCAACTTTCTACTCTCCCTGCCTCTCTGCTACTCTACCTGCCTCTCTGCTACTCTCCCTGCCTTCTTTCTACTCTCCCTGCCTCTCTGCTTCTCTCCCTGCCTCTCTGCTACTCTCCCTGCCATCTTTCTACTCTCCCTGCCTCTCTGCTTCTCTCCCTGCCTCTCCGCTACTCTCCCTGCCCCCTTTCTACTCTCCCTGCCTCTCTGCTACTCTACCTGCCTCTCTGCTACTCTCCCTGCCTCTCTGCTACTCTCCCTGTCTCTCTGCTACTCTCCCTGCCTCTCTGCTACTCTCCCTGCCTCTCTGCTACTCTCCCTGCCAACTTTCTACTCTCCCTGCCTCTCTGCTACTCTACCTGCCTCTCTGCTACTCTCCCTGCCTCTCTGCTACTCTCCCTGCCTCTCTGCTACTCTCCCTGCCAACTTTCTACTCTCCCTGCCTCTCTGCTACTCTACCTGCCTCTCTGCTACTCTACCTGCCTCTCTGCTTCTCTCCCTGGCCCCTTTCTACTCTCCCTGCCTCTCTGCTACTCTCCCTGCCTCTCTGCTACTCTACCTGCCTCTCTGCTACTCTCCCTGCCTCTCTGCTTCTCTCCCTGGCCCCTTTCTACTCTCCCTGCCTCTCTGCTACTCTCCCTGCCAACTTTCTACTCTCCCTGCCTCTCTGCTACTCTACCTGCCTCTCTGCTACTCTACCTGCCTCTCTGCTACTCTCCCTGCCTCTCTGCTACTCTCCCTGTCTCTCTGCTACTCTCCCTGCCTCTCTGCTACTCTCCCTGCCTCTCTGCTACTCTCCCTGCCAACTTTCTACTCTCCCTGCCTCTCTGCTACTCTACCTGCCTCTCTGCTACTCTCCCTGCCTCTCTGCTACTCTCCCTGCCTCTCTGCTACTCTCCCTGCCAACTTTCTACTCTCCCTGCCTCTCTGCTACTCTACCTGCCTCTCTGCTACTCTCCCTGCCTCTCTGCTTCTCTCCCTGGCCCCTTTCTACTCTCCCTGCCTCTCTGCTACTCTCCCTGCCTCTCTGCTACTCTACCTGCCTCTCTGCTACTCTCCCTGCCTCTCTGCTACTCTCCCTGCCTCTCTGCTACTCTCCCTGCCTCTCTGCTACTCTACCTGCCTCTCTGCTACTCTCCCTGCCTCTCTGCTACTCTCCCTGCCTCTCTGCTACTCTCCCTGCCAACTTTCTACTCTCCCTGCCTCTCTGCTACTCTACCTGCCTCTCTGCTACTCTCCCTGCCTCTCTGCTACTCTACCTGCCTCTCTGCTACTCTCCCTGCCTCTCTGCTACTCTACCTGCCTCTCTGCTACTCTCCCTGCCTCTCTGCTACTCTCCCTGCCTCTCTGCTACTCTCCCTGCCTCTCTGCTACTCTACCTGCCTCTCTGCTACTCTCCCTGCCTCTCTGCTACTCTCCCTGCCTCTCTGCTACTCTCCCTGCCAACTTTCTACTCTCCCTGCCTCTCTGCTACTCTACCTGCCTCTCTGCTACTCTCCCTGCCTCTCTGCTACTCTACCTGCCTCTCTGCTACTCTCCCTGCCTCTCTGCTTCTCTCCCTGGCCCCTTTCTACTCTCCCTGCCTCTCTGCTACTCTCCCTGCCTCTCTGCTACTCTACCTGCCTCTCTGCTACTCTCCCTGCCTCTCTGCTACTCTCCCTGCCTCTCTGCTACTCTCCCTGCCTCTCTGCTACTCTACCTGCCTCTCTGCTACTCTCCCTGCCTCTCTGCTACTCTCCCTGTCTCTCTGCTACTCTCCCTGCCTCTCTGCTACTCTCCCTGCCTCTCTGCTACTCTCCCTGCCTCTCTGCTACTCTCCCTGCCTCTCTGCTACTCTCCCTGCTTCACTGCTACTCTTTCTGCCTCTCTGCTACTCTCCCTGCCTCTCTGCTACTCTCCCTGCTTCTCTGCTACTCTCCCTGCCTCTCTGCTACTCTCCCTGCCTCTCTGTTACTCTCCCTGCCTCTCTGTTACTCTACCTGCCTCTCTGCTACTCTCCCTGCCTTTCTGCTACTCTCCCTGCCTCTCTGCTACTCTCCCTGCCTCTCTGCTACTCTCCCTGCCTCTCTGCTACTCTCCCTGCCTCTCTGCTATTCTCCCTGCCTCTCTGCTACTCTCCCTGCCTCTCTGCTACTCTCCCTGCCTCTCTGCTACTCTCCCTGCTTCTCTGCTACTCTCCCTGCCTCTCTGCTACTCTCCCTGCATATCTGCTACTCTCCCTGCCTCTCTGCTACTCTCCCTGCCTTCCTGATACTCTCACTGCCTACCTGATACTCTCTCTGCCTACCTGATACTTTCTCTGCCTACCTGATACTCTCTCTGCCTACCTGATACTCTCTCTGCCTACCTGATACTCTCTCTGCCTACCTGATACTCTCTCTGCCTACCTGATACTTTCTCTGCCTACCTGATACTCTCTCTGCCTACCTGATACTCTCCCTGCCTACGTGATACTCTCCCTGCCTTCCTGATGCTCTCCCTGCCTACCTGATACTCTCCCTGCCTTCCTGATACTCTCACTGCCTACCTGATACTCTCTCTGCCTACCTGATACTCTCCCTCCCTACCTGATACTCTCCCTGCCAACCTGATACTCTCCCTGAATACCTGCTACTCTCCCTGCCTACCTGATACTCTCCCTGCGTACCTGCCACTCCCCCTGCCTACCTGATACTCTCCCTGCCTACCTGATACTCTCCCTGCCTACCTGATACTCTCTTTGCCTCCCTGCTACTCTCCCTGCCTCCAACTACTCTCCCTGCTTCTCTTCTAATCTCCCTGCCCCTCTGCTACTCTCCCTGCCTACCTGCTACTCTCCCTGCCTACCTGCTACATTCCCTGCCTACCTGCTACTCTCCCTGCCTCCCTACTACTCTCCCTGCCTTCTTGCTACTCTCCCTGTCTACCTGCTACTCCCTCTGCCTACCTGCTACTCTCCCTGCCTTCCTGCTACTCCCCCTGCCTACCTAATACTCTATGCCTACGTCCTACTCTCCCTGCCTACCTGATATTCTCCCTGCCTTCCTACTACTCTCCCTGCTTACCTGCTACTCTCCCTGCCTTTCTGCTACTCTCCCTACCTACCTGATACTCTCCCTTCCTACCTGCTACTCTCCCTGCCTACCTGATATTCTCCTTGCCTTCCTGCTACTCTCCCTGAATACCTCATACTCTCCCTGCTTACCTAATACTCTCCCTGCCTTCGTGCTACACCCCATGCCTGTCTGCTACTCTCCCTGCCTCCCTTCTACTCTCCCTGCCTCCCTACTACTCTCCCTGCCTCTCTTCTACTCTCCCTGCCTCTCTGCTATTCTCCCTGTCTACCTGCTACTCACCCTTCCCCTCTGCTACTCTCCCTGCCTCTTTTCTACTCTCCCTGTCTAACTACTACTCTCCCTGCTTTCCTGCTACTCTCCCTGAGTACCTGCTGCTCTCCCTGCCTACCCTCTACTCCCCCTGTTTAACTGATATTCTCCCTGCCTTCCTGCTACTCTCCCTGCCAACCTCATACTCTCCCTGATTTCCTGCTACTCCCCATGCGTACCTGATACTCTCCCTGCCTACCTCATACTCTCCCTGTCTGCCTGCTACTCTTCCTGCCTTCCTGACACTCTCCCTGTTTACCTGATACTCTCCCTGCCTACCTGATACTCTCACTGCCTACCTGATGCTCTCCCTTCCTATCTGATACGCTCCCTGCCTACCTTATACTCTCCCTGCCTTCCTGCTACTCTCCCTGCGTCACTGCAACTCTCCCTGCCTTTTTGCTACTCTCTTTGCGTCCCTGCTACTCTCCCTGCCTCTTTGCTACTGTCCCTGCCTCACTGCTACTCTCCCTGCCTCCCTGCTCCTCTCCCTGCCTTGCTGCTACTCTCTATGATTCTATGCTTCTCTCCCTGCCTCCCTGCTACTCTCTCTGCCTCTCTGCTACTATCCCTGCCTATCTGCTACTCCCAGTGCCTACCTGCTACTCTCCCTGCCTATCTGCTACTCTCCCTTCCTGTCTGCTACACTCCCTGCCTCTCTGCTACTCTCCCTACCTCTCTGCCACTCTCCCTGCTTTGATGCTACTCTCCCTGCCTATTTGCTACTTTCCCTGCCTTTCTGCTACTCTCCCTGCCTCTCTGATACTCTCCCTACCTCCCTGCCACTCTCTCTGCTTTGCTGCTACTCTCCCTGCCTCCCTGCTACTCGCCCTACCTCGTTGCCACTCTCCCTGCTTTGCTGCTACTCTCCCTGTCTCCCTGCTACTCTCCTCGCCTCTCTGCTACTCTCCCTGCCTCCCTACTACTCACCCTACCTCTCTTCTAGTCTCCCTTCCTCTCTGCTACTCTCCCTGCCTTCCTGCTACTCTCCATGCCTACGTGCTACTCTCCCTGCCTACATATTACTCTCCCTGCCTCCCTGCTACTCTCCGTGCCCATCTGCTACTCTCCCTGCTTATCTACTACCCTCCTTGCCTCCTTGCTACTCTCTCTGCCTTCCTGCTACTCTCCCTGCCTACCTGCTACTCTCCCTGCCTCCCTACTACTCACCCTACCTCTCTTCTAGTCTCCCTTCCTCTCTGCTACTCTCCCTCTCTACCTCCTACTCTCCCTGAATTCCTGCTGCTCTACCTGCCTACCTGCTACTCTCCCTGCCCTCCTGCTACTCTCCCTGCCCTCCTGCTACTCTCTCTGCCTACCTGCTACTCTCCCTGCCTACCTGCTACTCTCCCTGCCTCCCTGCTACTCTTCCTGCCTCCCTGCTACTCTCTCTGCCTCCCTGCTACTCTCCCTGCCTCCCTGCTACTTTCCCTGCCTCCCTGCTACTCTCCCTGCCTTCCTGCTACTTTCCCTGCCTCTCTGCTACTCTCCCTGCCTCCCTGCTACTCTCCCTGCCTCCCTGCTACTTTCCCTGCCTCCCTGCTACTCTCCCTGCCTCCCTGCTACTCTCCCTGCCTTCCTGCTACTTTCCCTGCCTCCCTGCTACTCTTCCTGCCTCCCTGCTACTCTCCCTGCCTCCCTGCTACTTTCCCTGCCTCCCTGCTACTCTCCCTGTCTCCCTGCTACTCTCTCTGCCTTCCTGCTACTCTCCCTGCCTCCCTGTCGTCTCAGGACTTCTCAGCCCGTCTCAGATCATTGCAAGTCCTCCAAGGTCGTCACACGACATCTCAGGCCCTCTCAGGTCGGCCCATTATGTCCTTGGTGGTCAAGGTCATCCCAAGTTGTCGCAGGTCATCCCAGGTAATGATAAGTCATCCCAAGTCGTCCCAAGTCGTAAAATGTCATCCCAAGTCGTCCCAGGTCAACCCAAGTCGTCTCAAGTCATCTCAGGTAGTCTCAGGAGGACTCAGGTCGTCCCCGGTCAAACTAGATCATTTCAAGTAATTGCAAGTCGTTCCAGGTCATCCCAGGTCGTTCAAGGTCACCCCAGGTCTTTGTAGATCATCCCAGGTCGTCCAAGGTCATCCCACGTTGTCCAGGTCACCCCAGGTCGTCTCAAGTTATCCTAGGTCGTCCCAGAACATCTGATGTCGTTCCAGGTCATCCCAGGTCATCCCAAGTCATCCTAGGTTGTCCTAGGGCATCTCAGGGCGAGCCAGGTCATCCCAAGTTGTTCCAGTTCATCCAAGGTCGTCTAGGTCGTATGAGTTCGTCCAGATCGTCCTAGGTCGTCCCATAACATCTCAGGTCGTCTTAGGTCATTCCAAGCCATCCAAGGTCGTCCCAGGTCATCCCAGGTCATCCCAGGTCTTTCCTGAACATTCCAGGCAGTCTCAGATCATCCCAAATATCCCATGAATTCTCAGATCGTCCCAGGTCGTACCAGGAAGTCCCAAGTTGTCCCAGGTCACCCCAGGACATCTCAGGTCTTCCAAGATCATCCCAAGTGATCCCAGGTTGTCCCAGGTTATTAAAAATCATACCAGGTAGTCCCACGATATCTCAGATCGTAGCAGGTCATCCGAGGTCGTCCCAGGACATTTCAGGTTTTCCAAGACCATCCTAAGTCGTCTCAGTTCATCACGGGTCGCCCCTGGTCATCCAATGTCGTCCCAGGTAATCCGAGGACATTCCAGGTCAAATCAGGAAGTCAAAGATCATCCCAAGCCATCCCAGGTCATCCCAGGCCTTCCAATATCATTCGACGTCATCCCCGGTCGTCCCAGGACATTTCAGGTCTTCCAAGGTCATTACAAGTCTTGTCACATCATCACAGGTCGTACAAGGTCATTCCAGGTTGCCCTAGGTCTTACGAGGTCATTCCATGTCATCCCAGGTCGTCCCAGTTCTTCCGAGGTCATTCCAAGTCATCCCACGTCGTCCCAGTTCATTCTAGATCGTCTAAGGGGATTCTAAGTCATCCCAGGTCATCCCAGCTCGTCTCAGGTCACCCCAAGTCGTCGCAGGTCATCCCAGGTCGTCCCAACGTATCATAGGTCGTCCCAGAATATCCCACGTTGTTCAAGGTTATCCCAAGTCATCCCAGGTCGTCCCGTGTTATTCCAAGTCACTCTGAGTCATCCCATGTCGTCCCAGGACATCTCAGGTCATCCCAGGTCATCCTAGGCCGTCTCAGGTTATCCCAGGTAGTCGCAAGTCATCCCAGGTCATTCTAAATCATCCCAGGTCGTCTCAGGACATCTCAGGTAGGCCCAGGTCATCTCATGTTGTCTCAGGTCATCCCAAATCGTCCCAGGTCATCCCAGGTCATTTCAAGTCGTTTCAGGTCGTCCTAGGATATCTCAGATCCTCGAAGGACGTCCCAAGTCGTTCCAGATATTCCCAGATTGTCAACTGTCATCCCAGGTCTTCTCAGGATATCCCAGGTTGCCCAGATCATTCCAAGTCATCCCAGGTCGTCCTGGTTTATTTTAGGTCGTCCCAGGTCTTGTCAGGTCATCCCGCGTCGTCCCAAGTTATCACAAGTCGTCCCAGGTCATCCGAGGTCATCCCAATTCTTCCCAGAACATCTTAGGTCATTCCAGGTCATCCGAGGTTGTCCCAGGTCATCCGAGGTCATCCCAATTCTTCCCAGAACATCTTAGGTCTTTCCAGGTCATCCGAGGTTGTCCCAGGTCATCAAAGGTAACTAAAAATAATCTCAGGTCGTCGCAGGACATCTCTGGTCGTCCCAGGTCATCCTATTTCGTCACAGGACATTTCAGGTCTTCCCTAATCATCACAGGTCTTTTAAGGTCATTCCAAGTCGTTGCAGGTCATCACAGGTGGTCTCAGATCATCCCAGGTCGTATCAGGTAGTTCCAGGACATCCCAGATCATCCTAGGTCTTCCCACGTCATTTCAAGTCGTCTCAGGTCGTCATAGGACATCTCACTTCGTCCAAGGTCATCCCAGGTCGTTCCAGGTCATCCCAGATTGTCTCAGGTTATCCCAGGTCGCCCCAGGACATCTCAGATCGTCCTAGGTCACTCCAAGTCAGCCGAGGTCGTTCCAGCACAACACGTCTGAGGTCATCCCAAGTCCTCCCAGATCATCCCAAGTCGTCCCAGATCATCTCAGGTCGTCCCAAAACATCTCAAAAACTCCCAGGTCATACCAGGTCGTCCCAGGTCATTCCAACTCATCCCACGTCAAACAAGGTCGTCCCAGGACATCTCACGTCGTCCCTTGTCATCCCAAGTCGTCCAGTATCATCCCAAGTAGTCCCATGTCATCGCAGGTCGTCCTAGGTAATCCGAGGTCGTTCCAGGTTGTCCCAGATCATTCCAGGTCATTCCAGGTCATCTCAGGTCGTCTCAGGTCATCCCAGGACATCTTAGGTCGTTCCAGGTCATCCCAGGGGTCCCAGGTCATCTCAGGTTGTCCTAGGTTATCCCAGGCAATTCTAAAACATCCCAAGACGGCATCTAGATAAGATAAGATAAGATTTCGTTGGGATTTTTAACCCCGGAGGGTTAGCCACCCAGGATAACCCAAGAAAGTCAGTGCGTCATCAAGGACTGTCTAACTTATTTCCATTGGGGTCCTTAATCTTGTCCCCCAGGATGCCACCCACACCAGTCGACTAACACCCAGGTACCTATTTGCTGCTAGGTGAACAGGACAACAGGTGTAAGGAAACGTGTCGGAATGTTTCTACCCGCCGGGAATCGAACCCGGGCCCTCCGTGTGTGAAGCGGGAGCTTTAGCCACCGGGCCACCGGGCCACCTAATGTGATGTCACTGGTGACTACACCTCCACCTCTCATTACTCTACCCACCACACTACTCACCCTCTCACTGTACTCTACCCACCACACTACTCACCCTCTCACTGTACTCTACCCACCACACTACTCACCCTCTCACTGTACTCTACCCACCACACTACTCACCCTCTCACTGTACTCTACCCACCACACTACTCACCCTCTCACTGTACTCTACCCACCACACTACTCACCCTCTCACTGTACTCTACCCACCACACTACTCACCCTCTCACTGTACTCTACCCACCACACTACTCACCCTCTCACTGTACTCTACCCACCACACTACTCACCCTCTCACTGTACTCTACCCACCACACTACTCACCCTCTCACTGTACTCTACCCACCACACTACTCACCCTCTCACTGTACTCTACCCACCACACTACTCACCCTCTCACTGTACTCTACCCACCACACTACTCACCCTCTCACTGTACTCTACCCACCACACTACTCACCCTCTCACTGTACTCTACCCACCACACTACTCACCCTCTCACTGTACTCTACCCACCACACTACTCACCCTCTCACTGTACTCTACCCACCACACTACTCACCCTCTCACTGTACTCTACCCACCACACTACTCACCCTCTCACTGTACTCTACCCACCACACTACTCACCCTCTCTCTACCCACCACACTACTCACCCTCTCACTGTACTCTACCCACCACACTACTCACCCTCTCACTGTACTCTACCCACCACACTACTCACCCTCTCACTGTACTCTACCCACCACACTACTCACCCTCTCACTGTACTCTACCCACCACACTACTCACCCTCTCACTGTACTCTACCCACCACACTACTCACCCTCTCACTGTACTCTACCCACCACACTACTCACCCTCTCACTGTACTCTACCCACCACACTACTCACCCTCTCACTGTACTCTACCCACCACACTACTCACCCTCTCACTGTACTCTACCCACCACACTACTCACCCTCTCACTGTACTCTACCCACCACACTACTCACCCTCTCACTGTACTCTACCCACCACACTACTCACCCTCTCACTGTACTCTACCCACCACACTACTCACCCTCTCACTGTACTCTACCCACCACACTACTCACCCTCTCACTGTACTCTACCCACCACACTACTCACCCTCTCACTGTACTCTACCCACCACACTACTCACCCTCTCACTGTACTCTACCCACCACACTACTCACCCTCTCACTGTACTCTACCCACCACACTACTCACCCTCTCACTGTACTCTACCCACCACACTACTCACCCTCTCACTGTACTCTACCCACCACACTACTCACCCTCTCACTGTACTCTACCCACCACACTACTCACCCTCTCACTGTACTCTACCCACCACACTACTCACCCTCTCACTGTACTCTACCCACCACACTACTCACCCTCTCACTGTACTCTACCCACCACACTACTCACCCTCTCACTGTACTCTACCCACCACACTACTCACCCTCTCACTGTACTCTACCCACCACACTACTCACCCTCTCACTGTACTCTACCCACCACACTACTCACCCTCTCACTGTACTCTACCCACCACACTACTCACCCTCTCACTGTACTCTACCCACCACACTACTCACCCTCTCACTCTCTACCCACCACACTACTCACCCTCTCACTGTACTCTACTCTCTACCCACCACACTACTCACCCTCTCACTGTACTCTACCCACCACACTACTCACCCTCTCACTGTACTCTACCCACCACACTACTCACCCTCTCACTGTACTCTACCCACCACACTACTCACCCTCTCACTGTACTCTACCCACCACACTACTCACCCTCTCACTGTACTCTACCCACCACACTACTCACCCTCTCACTGTACTCTACCCACCACACTACTCACCCTCTCACTGTACTCTACCCACCACACTACTCACCCTCTCACTGTACTCTACCCACCACACTACTCACCCTCTCACTGTACTCTACCCACCACACTACTCACCCTCTCACTGTACTCTACCCACCACACTACTCACCCTCTCACTGTACTCTACCCACCACACTACTCACCCTCTCACTGTACTCTACCCACCACACTACTCACCCTCTCACTGTACTCTACCCACCACACTACTCACCCTCTCACTGTACTCTACCCACCACACTACTCACCCTCTCACTGTACTCTACCCACCACACTACTCACCCTCTCACTGTACTCTACCCACCACACTACTCACCCTCTCACTGTACTCTACCCACCACACTACTCACCCTCTCACTGTACTCTACCCACCACACTACTCACCCTCTCACTGTACTCTACCCACCACACTACTCACCCTCTCACTGTACTCTACCCACCACACTACTCACCCTCTCACTGTACTCTACCCACCACACTACTCACCCTCTCACTGTACTCTACCCACCACACTACTCACCCTCTCACTGTACTCTACCCATCACACTACTCACCCTCTCACTGTACTCTACCCATAACACTACTCACCCTCTCACTGTACTCTACCCACCACACTACTCACCCTCTCACTGTACTCTACCCACCACACTACTCACCCTCTCACTGTACTCTACCCACCACACTACTCACCCTCTCACTGTACTCTACCCACCACACTACTCACCCTCTCACTGTACTCTACCCACCACACTACTCACCCTCTCACTGTACTCTACCCACCACACTACTCACCCTCTCACTGTACTCTACCCACCACACTACTCACCCTCTCACTGTACTCTACCCACCACACTACTCACCCTCTCACTGTACTCTACCCACCACACTACTCACCCTCTCACTGTACTCTACCCACCACACTACTCACCCTCTCACTGTACTCTACCCACCACACTACTCACCCTCTCACTGTACTCTACCCACCACACTACTCACCCTCTCACTGTACTCTACCCACCACACTACTCACCCTCTCACTGTACTCTACCCACCACACTACTCACCCTCTCACTGTACTCTACCCACCACACTACTCACCCTCTCACTGTACTCTACCCACCACACTACTCACCCTCTCACTGTACTCTACCCACCACACTACTCACCCTCTCACTGTACTCTACCCACCACACTACTCACCCTCTCACTGTACTCTACCCACCACACTACTCACCCTCTCACTGTACTCTACCCACCACACTACTCACCCTCTCACTGTACTCTACCCACCACACTACTCACCCTCTCACTGTACTCTACCCACCACACTACTCACCCTCTCACTGTACTCTACCCACCACACTACTCACCCTCTCACTGTACTCTACCCACCACACTACTCACCCTCTCACTGTACTCTACCCACCACACTACTCACCCTCTCACTGTACTCTACCCACCACACTACTCACCCTCTCACTGTACTCTACCCACCACACTACTCACCCTCTCACTGTACTCTACCCACCACACTACTCACCCTCTCACTGTACTCTACCCACCACACTACTCACCCTCTCACTGTACTCTACCCACCACACTACTCACCCTCTCACTGCACTCTACCCACCACACTACTCACCCTCTCACTGTACTCTACCCACCACACTACTCACCCTCTCACTGTACTCTACCCACCACACTACTCACCCTCTCACTGTACTCTACCCACCACACTACTCACCCTCTCACTGTACTCTACCCACCACACTACTCACCCTCTCACTGTACTCTACCCACCACACTACTCACCCTCTCACTGTACTCTACCCACCACACTACTCACCCTCTCACTGTACTCTACCCACCACACTACTCACCCTCTCACTGTACTCTACCCACCACACTACTCACCCTCTCACTGTACTCTACCCACCACACTACTCACCCTCTCACTGTACTCTACCCACCACACTACTCACCCTCTCACTGTACTCTACCCACCACACTACTCACCCTCTCACTGTACTCTACCCACCACACTACTCACCCTCTCACTGTACTCTACCCACCACACTACTCACCCTCTCACTGTACTCTACCCACCACACTACTCACCCTCTCACTGTACTCTACCCACCACACTACTCACCCTCTCACTGTACTCTACCCACCACACTACTCACCCTCTCACTGTACTCTACCCACCACACTACTCACCCTCTCACTGTACTCTACCCACCACACTACTCACCCTCTCACTGTACTCTACCCACCACACTACTCACCCTCTCACTGCACTCTACCCATCACACTACTCACCCTCTCACTGTACTCTACCCACCACACTACTCACCCTCTCACTGTACTCTACCCACCACACTACTCACCCTCTCACTGTACTCTACCCACCACACTACTCACCCTCTCACTGTACTCTACCCACCACACTACTCACCCTCTCACTGTACTCTACCCACCACACTACTCACCCTCTCACTGTACTCTACCCACCACACTACTCACCCTCTCACTGTACTCTACCCACCACACTACTCACCCTCTCACTGTACTCTACCCACCACACTACTCACCCTCTCACTGTACTCTACCCACCACACTACTCACCCTCTCACTGTACTCTACCCACCACACTACTCACCCTCTCACTGCACTCTACCCATCACACTACTCACCCTCTCACTGTACTCTACCCACCACACTACTCACCCTCTCACTGTACTCTACCCACCACACTACTCACCCTCTCACTGTACTCTACCCACCACACTACTCACCCTCTCACTGCACTCTACCCATCACACTACTCACCCTCTCACTGTACTCTACCCACCACACTACTCACCCTCTCACTATACTCTACCCACCATACTACTCACCCTCTCACTGTACTCTACCCACCACACTACTCACCCTCTCACTGTACTCTACCCACCACACTACTCACCCTCTCACTGTACTCTACCCACCACACTACTCACCCTCTCACTGTACTCTACCCACCACACTACTCACCCTCTCACTGTACTCTACCCACCACACTACTCACCCTCTCACTGTACTCTACCCACCATACTACTCACCCTCTCACTGTACTCTACCCACCACACTACTCACCCTCTCACTGTACTCTACCCACCACACTACTCACCCTCTCACTGTACTCTACCCACCATACTACTCACCCTCTCACTGTACTCTACCCACCACACTACTCACCCTCTCACTGTACTCTACCCACCACACTACTCACCCTCTCACTGTACTCTACCCACCACACTACTCACCCTCTCACTGTACTCTACCCACCACACTACTCACCCTCTCACTGTACTCTACCTACCACACTACTCACCCTCTCACTGTACTCTACCCATCACACTACTCACCCTCTCACTGTACTCTACCCACCACACTACTCACCCTCTCACTGCACTCTACCCATCACACTACCAGTCCACTAACACCCAGGATGCAACCCACACCAGTCCACTAACACCCAGGATGTGACCCACACCAGTCGACTAACACCCAGGATGCCACCCACACCAGTCCACTAACACCCAGGATGTGACCCACACCAGTCCACTAACACCCAGGATGCAACCCACACCAGTCCACTAACACCCAGGATGTGACCCACACCAGTCCACTAACACCCAGGATGCAACCCACACCAGTCCACTAACACCCAGGATGTGACCCACACCAGTCCACTAACACCCAGGATGCAACCCACACCAGTCCACTAACACCCAGGATGTGACCCACACCAGTCGACTAACACCCAGGATGCCACCCACACCAGTCCACTAACACCCAGGATGCCACCCACACCAGTCGACTAACACCCAGGATGTGACCCACACCAGTCCACTAACACCCAGGATGCAACCCACACCAGTCCACTAACACCCAGGATGTGACCCACACCAGTCCACTAACACCCAGGATGCAACCCACACCAGTCCACTAACACCCAGGATGTGACCCACACCAGTCCACTAACACCCAGGATGCCACCCACACCAGTCCACTAACACCCAGGATGCCACCCACACCAGTCCACTAACACCCAGGATGTGACCCACACCAGTCGACTAACACCCAGGTACCTATTTGCTGCTAGGTGAACAGGACAACAGGTGTAAGGAAACGTGTCGAAATGTTTCCACCCGCCGGGAATCGAACCCGGACCCTCCGTGTGTGAAGCGGGAGTTTTACCCACCAGGCCACCGCCCAATATCATCCCAAGTCGTCCCAGTAATCAGAGGTCATCCCAAGCTATCCCAGGTCGTCACAGGTCATCCTAGGTCATTCCAAGTCGTCTCTGGACATCTCAGGTCGTCCCAGATCTTCCGAGGTCGTCTCAGGTAATTCCAGGTCTTTCCAGGTCATCCCAGGCCGCCTCAAGTTATCCCAAGTCGTCCCAGGTCGTTCAAAGTCATCCCAGTACATCTCAGGTCGTTCCAGGTTATCCCAGGTCACCCCAGGTCATCTAAGGTCATTCATAGTCTTCCCAGGTTGTCACAGGACATCTCAGGTCGCCCAAGGTTATAGCAGGTCGTTCCAGGTCATCCCAGATTATTGTAGGTAGCCCCACTTCATCCCAAATCATCCCAGGACACCTTAAATCAATCCCAGGTCATCCCAGGTTTTCCAAGGTCATCCCAGGTCGTCCCAAGTAATTCCAAGTAGTCCCACGTCATCCCAGGTCGCCCCAGGATATTTCAAGTCGTCCCAAGTCATCGTAGGTCGTCTAAGGTCATCTCAAATCGTGTCAGGTAATCCGAGATCAACCCAGGACATAACAGGTCGTTCAGGATCATCTCAGGTCATTCCAGGTCTTCCCAATTCGTCCCAGATCATCCCAGATGGTCCCAGGTAATCCCAGGCCGTTCCAGGTCATCACAGGCCATGCCAAATCATCCCAGATAGTCCCAGGACATCCGAGGTCGTCCCAGGTTATCCCAGGTTGTACCAGGTCGTTCTTCAGTACGGTCACAGCAATCTTTGTCACACAAATCCCACACTTAAAAAAAATATGTGAAATACATGGCATTACGGTCGAGAATCCCAGTCCCTGGTGCTTACCGTGTGACCTTTATGGTTATCTAGTTCCCAGTAGAGCCAAAAGATATATATATTTATATATATATATATATATATATATATATATATATATATATATATATATATATATATATATATATATATATATATATATATATATATATATATATATATATATATATATATATATATATATATATATATATATATATATATATATATATATATATATATATATATATATATATATATATATATATATATATATATATATATATATATACTCTTACACACACAAAAGCTCTGACTCTGACTCGAATTCTGCAACCACAAATAGGTGAGAGGGGGGACATGACAACGACGTATAAAATACTGAGAGGAATTGAAAAGGTGGATAGGAAGAGAATGTTTCAGAGATGGGACACAGCAACAAGGAGACACAGCAACAAGGGGACACAGCAACAAGGGGACACAGCAACAAGGGGACACAGCAACAAGGAGACACAGCAACAAGGGGACACAGCAACAAGGAGACACAGCAACAAGGGGACACAACAACAAGGTGACACAGCAACAAGGGGACACAACAACAAGGGGACACAGCAACAAGGGGACACAGCAACAAGGAGACACAGCAACAAGGGGACACAGCAACAAGGGGACACAACAACAAGGGGACACAACAACAAGGGGACACAACAACAAGGGGACACAACAACAAGGGGACACAACAACAAGGGGACACAGCAACAAGGGGACACAGCAACAAGGGGACACAGCAACAAGGGGACACAGCAACAAGGTGACACAGCAACAAGGGGACACAGCAACAAGGGGACACAGCAACAAGGGGACACGGCAACAAGGGGACACAGCAACAAGGGGACACAGCAACAAGGTGACACAGCAACAAGGGGACACAGCAACAAGGGGACACAGTAACAAGGGGACACAGCAACAAGGGGACACAGCAACAAGGGGACACAACAACAAGGGGACACAACAACAAGGGGACACAGCAACAAGGGGACACAGTAACAAGGGGACACAGCAACAAGGGGACACAGCAACAAGGGGACACAACAACAAGGGGACACAACAACAAGGGGACACAGCAATAAGGGGACACAACAACAAGGGGACACAGCAACAAGGGGACACAGCAACAAGGGGACACAGCAACAAGGGGACTCAGCAACAAGGGGACACAGTAACAAGGGGACACAGCAACAAGGGGACACAGTAACAAGGGGACACAGCAACAAGGGGACACAGCAACAAGGGGACACAGCAACAAGGGGACACAGCAACAAGGGGACATAGCAACAAGGGGACACAGCAACAAGGGGACACAGCAACAAGGGGACACAACAACAAGGGGACACAACAACAAGGAGACACAGCAACAAGGGGACACAACAACAAGGGGACACAACAACAAGGGGACACAACAACAAGGGGACACAGCAACAAGGGGACACAACAACAAGGGGACACAACAACAAGGGGACACAACAACAAGGGGACACAACAACAAGATGACACAACAACAAGGGGACACAGTAACAAGGTGACACAGCAACAAGGTGACACAGCAACAAGGGGACACAGCAACAAGGGGACACAGTAACAAGGGGACACAGCAACAAGGGGACACAGCAACAAGGGGACACAGCAACAAGGGGACACAGCAACAAGGGGACATAGCAACAAGGGGACACAGCAACAAGGGGACACAGCAACAAGGGGACACAACAACAAGGGGACACAACAACAAGGGGACACAGCAACAAGGGGGCACAACAACAAGGGGACACAACAACAAGGGGACACAACAACAAGGGGACACAGCAACAAGGGGACACAACAACAAGGGGACACAACAACAAGGGGACGCAACAAGGGGACACAACAACAAGGGGACACAACAACAAGGGGTCACAGCAACAAGGGGACACAGCAACAAGGGGACACAACAACAAGGGGACACAGCAACAAGGGGACACAGCAACAAGGGGACACAGCAACAAGGGGACACAGCAACAAGGGGACACAACAACAAGGGGACACAACAACAAGGGGACACAGCAACAAGGGGACACAACAACAAGGGGACACAACAACAAGGGGTCGCAACAACAAGGGGACACAACAACAAGGGGACACAACAACAAGGGGACACAACAACAAGGGGACACAACAACAAGGGGACACAACAACAAGGGGACACAACTACAAGGTGACACAACAACAAGGGGACACAACAACAAGGGGACACAACAACAAGGGGACACAACAACAAGGGGACACAACAACAAGGGGACACAGTAACAAGGGGACACAGCAACAAGGGGACACAGCAGAAAGGGGGACACAGCAACAAGGGGACACAACAACAAGGGGACACAACAACAAGGGGACACAACAACAAGGGGACACAACAACAAGGGGACACAACAACAAGGGGACACAACAACAAGGGGACACAACAACAAGGGGACACAACAACAAGGGGACACAACAACAAGGGGACACAACAACAAGGGGACACAACAACAAGGGGACACAACAACAAGGGGACACAACAACAAGGGGACACAACAACAAGGGGACACAACAACAAGGGGACACAACAACAAGGGGACACAACAACAAGGGGACGCAACAACAAGGGGACACAACAACAAGGGGACACAACAACAAGGGGACACAACAACAAGGGGACACAACAACAAGGTGACACAACAACAAGGAGACATAACAACAAGGGGACACAACAACAAGGGGACACAGCAACAAGGGGACACAGCAACAAGGGGACACAGCAGAAAGGGGGACACAGCAACAAGGGGACACAACAACAAGGGGACACAACAACAAGGGGACGCAACAACAAGGGGACACAACAACAAGGGGACACAGCAACAAGGGGACACAGCAACAAGGGGACACAGCAGAAAGGGGGACACAGCAACAAGGGGACACAACAACAAGGGGACACAACAACAAGGGGACGCAACAACAAGGGGACACAACAACAAGGGGACACAGCAACAAGGGGACACAGCAGAAAGGGGGACACAACAACAAGGGGACACAACAACAAGGGGACACAACAACAAGGGGACGCAACAACAAGGGGACACAACAACAAGGGGACACAGCAACAAGGGGACACAGCAGAAAGGGGGACACAGCAACAAGGGGACACAACAACAAGGGGACACAACAACAAGGGGACGCAACAACAAGGGGACACAACAACAAGGGGACACAGCAACAAGGGGACACAGCAGAAAGGGGGACACAACAACAAGGGGACACAACAACAAGGGGACACAACAACAAGGGGACGCAACAACAAGGGGACACAACAACAAGGGGACACAGCAACAAGGGGACACAGCAACAAGGGGACACAGCAGAAAGGGGGACACAGCAACAAGGGGACACAACAACAAGGGGACACAACAACAAGGTGACACAACAACAAGGGGACACAACAACAAGGGGACACAACAACAAGGGGACACAACAACAAGGGGACACAACAACAAGGGGACACAACAACAAGGGGACACAACAACAAGGTGACACAACAACAAGGGGACACAACAACAAGGTGACACTACAACAAGGGGACACAACAACAAGGAGACACAACAACAAGGGGACACAACAACAAGGGGACACAAGAACAAGGGGACACAACAACAAGGGGACACAACAACAAGGGGACACAACAACAAGGAGACACAACAACAAGGGGACACAACAACAAGGAGACACAACAACAAGGGGACACAACAACAAGGGGACACAACAACAAGGGGACACAACAACAAGGGGACACAACAACAAGGGGACACAACAACAAGGAGACACAACAACAAGGTGACACAACAACAAGGGGACACAACAACAAGGGGACACAACAACAAGGGGACACAACAACAAGGTGACACAGCAACAAGGGGACACAACAACAAGGGGACACAACAAGGGGACACAACAAGGGGACACAACAAGGGGACACAGCAACAAGGGGACACAACAAGGGGACACAACAACAAGGGGACACAACAACAAGGGGACACAACAACAAGGGGACACAACAACAAGGGGACACAACAACAAGGGGACACAACAACAAGGGGACACAACAACAAGGGGACACAACAACAAGGGGACACAACAACAAGGGGACACAACAACAAGGGGACACAACAACAAGGGGACACAACAACAAGGGGACACAACAACAAGGTGACACAACAACAAGGGGACACAACAACAAGGGGACACAACAACAAGGGGACACAACAACAAGGGGACACAACAACAAGGGGACACAACAACAAGGGGACACAACAACAAGGGGACACAACAACAAGGGGACACAACAACAAGGGGACACAACAACAAGGGGACACAACAACAAGGTGACACAACAACAAGGGGACACAACAACAAGGGGACACAGCAACAAGGGGACACAACAACAAGGTGACACAACAACAAGGGGACACAACAACAAGGTGACAC
This sequence comes from Cherax quadricarinatus, assembly GCF_038502225.1. Classification (NCBI taxonomy): domain Eukaryota; kingdom Metazoa; phylum Arthropoda; class Malacostraca; order Decapoda; family Parastacidae; genus Cherax; species Cherax quadricarinatus. Next base: position 2,473,063 of record NC_091383.1, read on the forward strand.
AACAACAAGGGGTCACCTGGAGGTGGGAAGTACAGTACCTTATATATATATATATATATATATATATATATATATATATATATATATATATATATATATATATATATATATATATATATATATATATATATATCTATATATGAAGGGTGATAAGAAAGGTTATATTTTAAGGTTAGAAAAGTTAGAGTGTAGCGGACAGGTCCATTAGTAAGGCTGACACAGACTTGTCAGGAGAGACTATACTCGACTTCTGTTATTTCCACTACATATATCATTCTCAGTTTACATCGGTGACCAGGTTTTCGCGGCCCTCAAATGGCATCCCGGGGTTTTTGATGGAGCTCGGAGTTGTGAGGTTTCTCTGTGATTGTGGTTGCTGGGGCCAGGTGGAATATTGTTTGTGTGTGTTGCTGTGGGTGGATTGTTTGGTGGTGTGGTTATTGTGGTAGGTAGTTAATGTTGTGGTAGGTAGTTAATGTTGTGGTAGGTAGTTAATGTTGTGGTAGGTAGTTAATGTTGTGGTAGGTAGTTAATGTTGTGGTAGGTAGTTAATGTTGCGGTAGGTAGTTAAGTGTTTGGGTAATGACCCTCGTGTAGTAGATAGACTTTAAACCCCATTAACCAACCAACCTTAATGACCCTCGTGTAGTAGATAGACTTTAAACCCCATTAACCAACCAACCTTAATGACCCTCGTGTAGTAGATAGACTTTAAACCCCATTAACCAACCAACCTTAATGACCCTCGTGTAGTAGGTAGACTTTAAACCCCATTAACCAACCAACCTTAATGACCCTCGTGTAGTAGATAGACTTTAAACCTCATTAACCAACCAACCTTAATGACCCTCGTGTAGTAGATAGACTTTAAACCCCATTAACCAACCAACCTTAATGACCCTCGTGTAGTAGATAGACTTTAAACCCCATTAACCAACCAGCCTTAATGACCCTCGTGTAGTAGATAGACTTTAAACCCCATTAATCAACCAGCCTTAATGACCCTCGGGTAGTAGATAGACTTTAAACCCCATTAACCAACCAACCTTAATGACCCTCGTGTAGTAGATAGATTTTAAACCCCATTAACCAACCTACCTTAATGACCCTCGTGTAGTAGATAGACTTTAAACCCCATTAACCAACCAACCTTAATGACCCTCGTGTAGTAGATAGACTTTAAACCCCATTAACCAACCAACCTTAATGACCCTCGTGTAGTAGATAGACTTTAAACCCCATTAACCAACCAACCTTAATGACCCTCGTGTAGTAGATAGACTTTAAACCCCATTAATCAACCAACCTTAATGACCCTCGGGTAGTAGATAGACTTTAAACCCCATTAACCAACCAACCTTAATGACCCTCGTGTAGTTGATAGATTTTAAACCCCATTAACCAACCAACCTTAATGACCCTCGTGTAGTAGATAGACTTTAAACCCCATTAACCAACCAACCTTAATGACCCTCGTGTAGTAGATAGACTTTAAACCCCATTAACCAACCAACCTTAATGACCCTCGTGTAGTAGATAGACTTTAAACCCCATTAACCAACCAACCTTAATGACCCTCGTGTAGTAGATAGATCAACCAGCTCCAACACCATGGATCAAGACCTCAACCACACAAAAAAACTGAACCAAAAAAAAAAAAAAATTCCCCCATTTAAAAACCCAAAAAAAAAAAAACGAAAAAATTAAAATCTCGTTTAAAAAAATTAATTATTTTTCACGATTTTTTTGGTTATATTTAATAACGAGTGTAAACTGACTTCGATATAACGAAGTAACTAACAGGTAGCGGCCAGTTAGGACTTTCTACCTGGTTAAATCCTCTACGTTATTCTATATCAAAGTGTATATACACTGGGAGGTATATACAATTACGTGGGTATATACGTGGGGGTGTATGGTGCCTTACACCAGGTATATACCTGGTGATATATACCTGGTGGTATATACCTGGTGATATATACCTGGTGGTATATACCTGGTGGTATATACCTGGTGGTATATACCTGGTGGTATATACCTGGTGATATATACCTGGTGGTATATACCTGGTGATATATACCTGGTGATGGTCAGGTATTACTGCTGGGAATATATGTTGGTATGTTGTCTGGTGATATATATACCTAGTGATATATACCTGGTGATATATACCTGGTGATATATACCTGGTGATATATACCTGGTGGTATATACCTGGTGGTATATACCTGGTGATATATACCTGGTGGTATATACCTGGTGATATATACCTGGTGGTATATACCTGGTGATATATACCTGGTGGTATTTACCTGGTGATATATACCTGGCGATATATACCTGGTGGTATATACCTGGTGATATATACCTGGTGGTATATACCTGGTGATATATACCTGGTGATATATACCTGGTGGTATATACCTGGTGATATATACCTGGTGGTATATACCTGGTGATATATACCTGGTGATATATACCTGGTGGTATATACCTGGTGATATATACCTGGTGATGGTCAGGTATTACTGCTAGGAATATATGTTGGTATGTTGTCTGGTGATGTATGTACCTAGTGATATATACCTAGTGATATATACCTGGTGGTATATACCTGGTGGTATATACCTGGTGATGGTCAGGTATTACTGCTGGGAATATATGTTGGTATGTTGTCTGGTGATATATGTACCTAGTGATATATACCTAGTGATATATACCTGGTGGTATATACCTGGTGGTATATACCTGGTGATGGTCAGGTATTACTGCTAGGAATATATGTTGGTATGTTGTCTGGTGATATATGTACCTAGTGATATATACCTGGTGATATATACCTGGTGATGGTCAGGTATTACTGCTGGGAATATATGTTGGTATGTTGTCTGGTGATATATGTACCTGGTGATATATACCTGGTGATATATACCTGGTGGTATATACCTGGTGATATATACCTGGTGATATATACCTGGTGATGGTCAGGTATTACTGCTAGGAATATATGTTGGTATGTTGTCTGGTGATATATGTACCTGGTGATATATACCTGGTGATATATACCTGGTGATGGTCATGTATTACTGCTAGGAATATATGTTGGTATGTTGTCTGGTGATATATGTACCTGGTGATATATACCTGGTGATATATACCTGGTGATGGTCATGTATTACTGCTAGGAATATATGTTGGTATGTTGTCTGGTGATATATGTACCTGGTGATATATACCTGGTGATATATACCTGGTGATGGTCATGTATTACTGCTAGGAATATATGTTGGTATGTTGTCTGGTGATATATGTACCTGGTGATATATACCTGGTGATATATACCTGGTGATATATACCTGGTGATATATACCTGGTGATATATACCTGGTGATATATACCTGGTGATATATACCTGGTGATATATACCTGGTGATATATACCTGGTGATATGTACCTGGTGATATATACCTGGTGATATATACCTGGTGATATATACCTGGTGATATATACCTGGTGATATATACCTGGTGATATGTACCTGGTGATATATACCTGGTGATATATACCTGGTGATATATACCTGGTGATATATACCTGGTGATATATACCTGGTGATATATACCTGGTGATATATACCTGGTGATATATACCTGGTGATGGTCAGGTATTACTGCTGGGAATATATGTTGGTATGTTGTCTGGTGATATATGTACCTGGTGATATATACCTGGTGATATATACCTGGTGGTATATACCTGGTGATATATACCTGGTGATATATACCTGGTGATATGTACCTGGTGATATATACCTGGTGATATATACCTGGTGATATATACCTGGTGATATATACCTGGTGATATATACCTGGTGATATATACCTGGTGATATATACCTGGTGATGGTCAGGTATTACTGCTGGGAATATATGTTGGTATGTTGTCTGGTGATATATGTACCTGGTGATATATACCTGGTGATATATACCTGGTGGTATATACCTGGTGATATATACCTGGTGATATATACCTGGTGATGGTCAGGTATTACTGCTAGGAATATATGTTGGTATGTTGTCTGGTGATATATGTACCTGGTGATATATACCTGGTGATATATACCTGGTGATGGTCATGTATTACTGCTAGGAATATATGTTGGTATGTTGTCTGGTGATATATGTACCTGGTGATATATACCTGGTGATATATACCTGGTGATGGTCATGTATTACTGCTAGGAATATATGTTGGTATGTTGTCTGGTGATATATGTACCTGGTGATATATACCTGGTGATATATACCTGGTGATGGTCATGTATTACTGCTAGGAATATATGTTGGTATGTTGTCTGGTGATATATGTACCTGGTGATATATACCTGGTGATATATACCTGGTGATATATACCTGGTGATATATACCTGGTGATATATACCTGGTGATATATACCTGGTGATATATACCTGGTGATATATACCTGGTGATATGTACCTGGTGATATATACCTGGTGATATATACCTGGTGATATATACCTGGTGATATATACCTGGTGATATATACCTGGTGATATGTACCTGGTGATATATACCTGGTGATATATACCTGGTGATATATACCTGGTGATATATACCTGGTGATATATACCTGGTGATATATACCTGGTGATATATACCTGGTGATATGTACCTGGTGATATATACCTGGTGATATATACCTGGTGATATATACCTGGTGATATATACCTGGTGATATATACCTGGTGATATGTACCTGGTGATATATACCTGGTGATATATACCTGGTGATATATACCTGGTGATATATACCTGGTGATATATACCTGGTGATATATACCTGGTGATATATACCTGGTGATATATACCTAGTGATATATACCTGGTGATATATACCTAGTGATATATACCTGGTGATATATACCTGGTGATATATACCTAGTGATATATACCTAGTGATATATACCTAGTGATATATACCTAGTGATATATACCTGGTGATATATACCTAGTGATATATACCTGGTGATATATATACCTAGTGATATATACCTAGTGATATATACCTAGTGATATATACCTAGTGATATATACCTAGTGATATATACCTGGTGATATATATACCTAGTGATATATACCTAGTGATATATACCTAGTGATATATACCTAGTGATATATACCTAGTGATATATACCTGGTGATATATACCTGGTGATATTTATACCTGGTGATATATACCTGGTGATATATACCTGGTGATATATAGTTGGTGATATATACCTGGTGATATATACCTGGTGATTTATACTTGGTGATATATACTTGGTGATATATAGTTGGTGATATATACCTGGTGATATATACCTGGTGATATATACCTGGTGATATATACCTGGTGATTTATACTTGGTGATATATACCTGGTGATATATACCTGGTGATTTATACTTGGTGATATATACCTGGTGATATATACCTGGTGATATATACCTGGTGATATATACCTTGTGATTTATACTTGGTGATATGTACCTGGTGATATATACCTGGTGATTTATACTTGGTGATATATACCTGGTGATATATACCTGGTGATATATAGTTGGTGATATATACCTGGTGATATATACCTGGTGATTTATACTTGGTGATATATACCTGGTGATATATACCTGGTGATATATACCTGGTGATATATACCTGGTGATACATATCTGGTGATATATACCTAGTGATATTTATACCTGGTGATATATACCTAGTGATATTTATACCTGGTGATATATACCTGGTGATATGTACCTGGTGATATATACCTGGTGATATATACCTGGTGATATATATCTGGTGATATATACCTGGTGATATATACCTGGTGATATATACCTGGTGATATATACCTGGTGATATATACCTGGTGATATATACCTGGTGATATATACCTAGTGATATATACCTGGTGATATATACCTGGTGATATATACCTGGTGATATATACCTGGTGATATATACCTGGTGATATATACCTGGTGATATATATCTGGTGATATATACCTAGTGATATATACCTGGTGATATATACCTGGTGATATATACCTGGTGATATATATATATGGTGATATATACCTAGTGATATATACCTGGTGATATATACCTGGTGATATATATCTGGTGATATATACCTAGTGATATTTATACCTGGTGATATATACCTAGTGATATTTATACCTGGTGATATATACCTGGTGATATGTACCTGGTGATATATACCTGGTGATATATACCTGGTGATATATATCTGGTGATATATACCTGGTGATATATACCTGGTGATATATACCTGGTGATATATACCTGGTGATATATACCTGGTGATATATACCTGGTGATATATACCTGGTGATATATACCTAGTGATATATACCTGGTGATATATACCTGGTGATATATACCTGGTGATATATACCTGGTGATATATACCTGGTGATATATACCTGGTGATATATACCTGGTGATATATATCTGGTGATATATACCTAGTGATATATACCTGGTGATATATACCTGGTGATATATATCTGGTGATATATACCTGGTGATATATACCTGGTGATATATACCTGGTGATATATACCTGGTGATATATACCTGGTGATTTATACTTGGTGATATATACCTGGTGATATATACCTGGTGATATATACCTGGTGATTTATACTTGGTGATATATACCTGGTGATATATTCCTGGTGATATATACCTGGTGATATATATCTGGTGATATATACCTGGTGATATATATCTGGTGATATATACCTGGTGATGTATACCTGGTGATATATACCTTGTGATATATACCTGGTGATATATACCTGGTGATATATACCTGGTGATATATACCTGGTGATATATATCTGGTGATATATACCTGATAATATATACCTGATAATATATACCTAGTGATATATACCTGGTGATATATACTTGGTGATATATACCTCGTAATATATACCTGGTGATATATTCCTGGTGATATATACCTGATAATATATGCCTGGTAATATATACCTGATAATATATACCTGATAATATATACCTAATAATATACCTGATAATATATGCCTGGTAATACATACCTGATAATATATACCTGATAATATATACCTGATAATATATACCTGATAAAATATACCTGGGAAATACTAGAGATATCACAGCTGGAACAGATAATTTACTCCTTACTTACTTGGAATATACTCTCTGTAGTGAAGGAGAGAGATATACTTGGTGGTATATACCTGGGAGATAGTAGAGGGCCAGGTGCCAAGTTTACACACTATCTGATAACCTATTACTACTAGGAATATATGTCAGAATATTCTCTGAAGTGTGTCTAGGGTTTATTCATCTTGGGATATTCAGTATTTACTGGGAATATTACTGGTAATACCTCAGAGTACTTGGAATATATTCTCTGTAGTGAAGGAGAGAGATATACCTGTTAATATATACCTTTGAAGGTATACCTGGGAGATACCATGGGCACAATGAGAGAATATGTCAACCTGCGGGTACCAAGACTCTGCAACCAGTTACCAGAGGATATCAACCATCTATCAGCAGATATCAACCATCTACCAGCAGATATCAACCATCTACCAGCAGATATCAACCATCTATCAGCAGATATCAACCATCTACCAGCAGATATCAACCATCTACCAGCAGATATCAACCATCTACCAGCAGATATCAACCATCTACCAGCAGATATCAACCATCTACCAGCAGATATCAACCATCTACCAGCAGATATCAACCATCTACCAGCAGATATCAACCATCTACCAGCAGATATCAACCAGCTACCAGCAGATATCAATCAACTACCAGCAGATATCAACCATCTACCAGCAGATATCAACCATCTACCAGCAGCTATCAACCATCTACCAGCAGATATCAACCAGCTACCAGCAGATATCAACCAACTACCAGCAGATATCAACCAGCTACCAACAGATATCAACCAACTACCAGCAGATATCAACCAACTACCAGCAGATATCAACCAACTACCAGCAGATATCAACCAGCTACCAGCAGATATCAACCAACTACCAGCAGATATCAACCAGCTACCAACAGATATCAACCAACTACCAGCAGATATCAACCAACTACCAGCAGATATCAACCAACTACCAGCAGATATCAACCAACTACCAGCAGATATCAACCATCTACCAGCAGATATCAACCAGCTACCAGCAGATATCAACCAACTACCAGCAGATATCAACCAACTACCAGCAGACATCAACCAACTACCAGCAGATATCAACCAGCTACCAGCAGATATCAATAACTACCAGCAGATATCAACCATCTACCAGCAGATATCAACCAGCTACCAGCAGATATCAACCATCTACCAGCAGATATCAACCAACTACCAGCAGATATCAACCATCTACCAGCAGATATCAACCAGCTACCAGCAGATATCAACCATCTACCAGCAGATATCAACCAACTACCAGCAGATATCAACCAACTACCAGCAGATATCAACCATCTACCAGCAGATATCAACCAGCTACCAGCAGATATCAACCAACTACCAGCAGATATCAACCAACTACCAGCAGACATCAACCAACTACCAGCAGATATCAACCAGCTACCAGCAGATATCAATAACTACCAGCAGATATCAACCATCTACCAGCAGATATCAACCAGCTACCAGCAGATATCAACCATCTACCAGCAGATATCAACCAGCTACCAGCAGATATCAACCAACTACCAGCAGATATCAACCATCTACCAGCAGATATCAACCATCTACCAGCAGCTATCAACCATCTACCAGCAGATATCAACCAACTACCAGCATATATCAACCAACTACCAGCAGATATCAACCATCTACCAGCAGATATCAACCATCTACCAGCAGATATCAACCAGCTACCAGCAGATATCAACCAACTACCAGCAGATATCAACCATCTACCAGCAGATATCAACCAACTACCTGCAGATATCAACCAGCTACCAGCAGATATCAACCATCTACCAGCAGATATCAACCAGCTACCAGCAGATATCAACCAACTACCAGCAGATATCAACCATCTACCAGCAGATATCAACCATCTACCAGCAGATATCAACCAGCTACCAACAGATATCAACCATCTACCAGCAGATATCAACCAGCTACCAGCAGATATCAACCAACTACCAGCAGATATCAACCATCTACTAGCAGATATCAACCATCTACCAGCAGCTATCAACCATCTACCAGCAGATATCAACCAACTACCAGCAGATATCAACCAACTACCAGCAGATATCAACCATCTACCAGCAGATATCAACCATCTACCAGCAGATATCAACCAGCTACCAGCAGATATCAACCAACTACCAGCAGATATCAACCATCTACCAGCAGATATCAACCAACTACCAGCAGATATCAACCAGCTACCAGCAGATATCAACCAGCTACCAGCGGCTATCAACCAACTACCAGCAGATATCAACCAACTACCAGCAGATATCAACCATCTACCAGCAGATATCAACCAGCTACCAGCAGATATCAACCAGCTACCAGCAGATATCAATAACTACCAGCAGATATCAACCATCTACCAGCAGATATCAACCATCTACCAGCAGATATCAACCAACTACCAGCAGATATCAACCACCTACCAGCAGATATCAACCATCTACCAGCAGATATCAACCACCTACCAGCAGATATCAACCAACTACCAGCAGATATCAACCACCTACCAGCAGATATCAACCATCTACCAGCAGATATCAACCAGCTACCAGCAGATATCAACCAGCTACCAGCAGATATCAACCAGCTACCAGCAGATATCAACCAACTACCAGCAGATATCAACCAACTACCAGCAGATATCAACCACCTACCATCAGATATCAACCATCTACCAGCAGATATCAACCAGCTACCAGCAGATATCAACCATCTACCAGCAGATATCAACCAGCTACCAGCAGCTATCAACCAACTACCAGCAGATATCAACCAACTACCAGCAGATATCAACCAACTACCAGCAGATAACAACCATCTACCAGCAGATATCAACCATCTACCAGCAGATATCAACCATCTACCAGCAGATATCAACCAGCTACCAGCAGATATCAACCAGCTACCAGCAGCTATCAACCAACTACCAGCAGATATCAACCAACTACCAGCAGATATCAACCATCTACCAGCAGATATCAACCATCTACCAGCAGATATCAACCATCTACCAGCAGATATCAACCAGCTACCAGCAGATATCAACCAGCTACCAGCAGCTATCAACCAACTACCAGCAGATATCAACCATCTACCAGCAGATATCAACCATCTACCAGCAGATATCAACCATCTACCAGCAGATATCAACCAGCTACCAGCAGATATCAACCATCTACCAGCAGATATCAACCATCTACCAGCAGATATCAACCATCTACCAGCAGATATCAACCATCTACCAGCAGATATCAACCAGCTACCAGCAGATATCAACCAACTACCAGCAGATATCAACCAGCTACCAGCAGATATCAACCAACTACCAGCAGATATCAACCAGCTACCAGCAGATATCAACCAGCTACCAGCAGATATCAACCAGCTACCAGCAGATATCAACCAACTACCAGCAGATATCAACCAGCTACCAGCAGATATCAACCAACTACCAGCAGATATCAACCAACTACCAGCAGATATCAACCAACTACCAGCAGATATCAACCAGCTACCAGCAGATATCAACCAGCTACCAGCAGATATCAACCAACTACCAGCAGATATCAACCAACTACCAGCAGATATCAACCAACTACCAGCAGATATCAACCAACTACCAGCAGCTATCAACCAACTACCAGCAGATATCAACCATCTACCAGCAGATATTAACCAGCTACCAGCAGATATCAACCATCTACCAGCAGATATCAACCAACTACCAGCAGATATCAACCAGCTACCAGCAGATATCAACCAGCTACCAGCAGCTATCAACCAACTACCAGCAGATATCAACCATCTACCAGCAGATATCAACCAACTACCAGCAGCTATCAACCAGCTACCAGCAGATATCAACCAGCTATCAGCAGCTATCAACCAACTACCAGCAGATATCAACCATCTACCAGCAGATATCAACCATCTACTAGCAGATATCAACCAACTACCAGCAGCTATCAACCAGCTACCAGCAGATATCAACCAGCTATCAGCAGCTATCAACCAACTACCAGCAGATATCAACCAGCTATCAGCAGCTATCAACCAACTACCAGCAGATATCAACCAACTACCAGCAGATATCAACCAACTACCAGCAGCTATCAACCAACTACCAGCAGATATCAACCAACTACCAGCAGATATCAACCATCTACCAGCAGATATCAACCAACTACCAGCAGATATCAACCAACTACCAGCAGATATCAACCAACTACCAGCAGATATCAACCAACTACCAGCAGATATCAACCAACTACCAGCAGCTATCAACCAACTACCAGCAGATATCAACCAACTACCAGCAGCTATCAACCAACTACCAGCAGATATCAACCAACTACCAGCAGATATCAACCATCTACCAGCAGATATCAACCAACTACCAGCAGATATCAACCAACTACCAGCAGATATCAACCAACTACCAGCAGATATCAACCAACTACCAGCAGATATCAACCAACTACCAGCAGCTATCAACCAACTACCAGCAGATATCAACCAGCTATCAGCAGCTATCAACCAACTACCAGCAGATATCAACCAACTACCAGCAGATATCAACCAACTACCAGCAGCTATCAACCAACTACCAGCAGCTATCAACCAGCTACCAGCAGATATCAACCAGCTATCAGCAGCTATCAACCAACTACCAGCAGATATCAACCATCTACCAGCAGATATCAACCATCTACCAGCAGATATCAACCAACTACCAGCAGCTATCAACCAGCTACCAGCAGATATCAACCAGCTATCAGCAGCTATCAACCAACTGCCAGCAGATATCAACCAGCTATCAGCAGCTATCAACCAACTACCAGCAGATATCAACCAACTACCAGCAGATATCAACCAACTACCAGCAGATATCAACCAACTACCAGCAGATATCAACTATCTACCAGCAGATATCAACCAACTACCAGCAGATATCAACCAACTACCAGCAGATATCAACCAACTACCAGCAGATATCAACTATCTACCAGCAGATATCAACCAACTACCAGCAGATATCAACCAACTACCAGCAGATATCAACCAACTACCAGCAGATATCAACCAACTACCAGCAGATATCAACCAACTACCAGCAGATATCAACTATCTACCAGCAGATATCAACCAACTACCAGCAGATATCAACCAACTACCAGCAGATATCAACCAACTACCAGCAGATATCAACTATCTACCAGCAGATATCAACCAACTACCAGCAGATATCAACCAACTACCAGCAGATATCAACCAACTACCAGCAGATATCAACCAACTACCAGCAGATATCAACCAACTACCAGCAGATATCAACCATCTACCAGCAGATACACAAACACTGCTGCAACAACGGGAAACTACACCAGTCCCTCCACCAGGTGCCAGATCAACAAGGCTGTGTCTTAAAGGCCATGCTGGCCCCCACCAACAACAAGCTGGTTGACCAGGCAATCACCAGTCAACCCTGACGCCCCAGTCTACTCATGGGTAGAAATATGTCCAGAGATAAAGTCTCTGTGAATTATTAAAGGCTTCTGGTAAATGGCCCCTTCATTCTGCCTTTCCCTGCCTTTCCCTGCCTTTCCCTGCCTTCCCCTGCCTTTCCCTGCCTTTCCCTGCCTTTCCCTGCCTTTCCCTGCCTTTCCCTGCCTTTCCCTGCCTTTCCATGCCTTTCCCTGCCTTTCCCTGCCTTTCCCTGCCTTTCCCTGCCTTTCCCTGCCTTTCCCAGCCTTTCCCTGGCTTTCCCTGCCTTCCCCTGCCTTTCCCTGCCTTTCCCTGCCTTTCCCTGCCTTCCCCTGCCTTTCCCTGCCTTTCCCTGCCTTTCCCTGCCTTTCCCTGCCTTTCCCTGCCTTTCCCTGCCTTTCCCTGCCTTTCCCTGCCTTCCCCTGCCTTTCCCTGCCTTTCCCTGCCTTTCCCTGCCTTTGCCAGCCTTTCCCTGCCTTTCCCTGCCTTTCCCTGCCTTTCCCTGCCTTTCCCAGCCTTTCCCTGGCTTTCCCTGCCTCCCCCTGCCTTCCCCTACGTTTCCCTGCCTATCCTGCCTTCCCATACCTTTCCCTGCCTTTCCTGCCTTCCCCTGCCTTCTTCTGCCTTACTCTGCCTTTCCCTGCCTTTCCCTGCCTTTCCCTGCCTTTCCCAGCCTTTCCCTGCCTTTCCCTGCCTTTCCCTGCCTTTTCCTGCCTTTCCCTGCCTTTCCCTGCCTTTCTCTGCCTTTCCCTGCCTTTCCCTGCCTTTCCCAGCCTTCACCTGCCTTTCCCTGCCTTTCCTTGCCTTTCCCTGCCTTTCCCAGCCTTTCCCTGGCTTTCCCTGCCTTCCCCTGCCTTTCCCTGCCTTTCCCTGCCTTTCCCTGCCTTCCCCTGCCTTTCCCAGCCTTTCCCTGCCTTTCCCTGCCTTTCCCTGCCTTTCCCTGCCTTCCCCTGCCTTTCCCTGCCTTTCCCAGCCTTTCCCTGCCTTTCCCAACCTTTCCCTGCCTTTCCCAGCCTTCCCCTGCCTTTCCCTGCCTTTCCCTGCCTTTCCCTGCCTTTCCCTGCCTTCCCCTGCCTTTCCCTGCCTTTCCCAGCCTTTCCCTGCCTTTCCCAACCTTTCCCTGCATTTCCCAGCCTTCCCCTGCCTTCCCCTGCCTTTCCCTGCCTTTCCCTGCCTTTCCCTGCCTTTCCCAGCCTTTCCCTGCCTTTCCCTGCCTTTCCCTGCCTTTCCCTGCCTTCCCCTGCCTTTCCCTGCCTTTCCCTGCCTTTCCCTGCCTTTCCCAGCCTTTCCCTGGCTTTCCCTGCCTTCCCCTGCCTTTCCCTGCCTTTCCCTGCCATTACCTGCCTTCCCCTGCCTTTCCCAGCCTTTCCCTGCCTTTCCCTGCCTTTCCCTGCCTTTCCCAGCCTTTCCCTGGCTTTCCCTGCCTTCCCCTGCCTTTCCCTGCCTTTTCCCTGCCTTTTCATGCCCTTTCCCTGCCTTTCCCATCCTTCCCCTGCCTTCCCCTGCCATTCCCAGCCTTTTCCTGCCTTTCCCTGCCTTTCCCAGCCTTCCCCTGCCTTCCCCTGCCTTTCCCAGCCTTTCCCTGCCTTTCCCTGCCTTTCCCTGCCTTTCCCTGCCTTTCCCTGCCATTCCCTGCCTTTCCCAGCCTTCCCCTGCCTTTCCCAGCCTTCCCCTGCCTTTCCCTGCCTTTCCCTGCCTTTCCCTGCCTTTCCCTGCCTTTCCCTGCCTTTCCCTGCCTTTCCCAGCCTTCCTCTGCCTTTCCCAGCCTTTCCCTGCCTTTCCCTGCCTTTCCCTGCCTTTCCCTGCCTTTCCCAGCCTCTCCCTGGCTTTCTCAGCCTTCCCCTGCCTTTCCCAGCCTTCCCCTGCCTTTCCCAGCCTTCCCCTGCCTTTTCCAGCCTTCCCCTGCCTTTCCCAGCCTTCCCCTGCCTTTCCCAGCCTTCCCCTGCCTTTCCCAGCCTTTCCCTGCCTTTCCCAGCCTTCCCCTGCCTTTCCCAGCCTTTCCCTGGCTTTCCCAGCCTTCTCCTGCCTTTCCCAGCCTTCCCCTGCCTTTCCCAGCCTTCCCCTGCCTTTCCCAGCCTTCCCCTGCCTTTCCCAGCCTTTCCCTGCCTTTCCCAGCCTTCCCCTGCCTTTCCCAGCCTTGCCCTGCCTTTCCCAGCCTTCCCCTGCCTTTCCCAGCCTTCCCCTGCCTTTCCCAGCCTTTCCCTGCCTTTCCCAGCCTTCCCCTGCCTTTCCCAGCCTTTCCCTGCCTTTCCCTGCCTTTCCCTGCCTTTCCCTGCCTTTCCCAGCCTTTCCCAGCCTTCCCCTGCCTTTCCCAGCCTTCCCCTGCCTTTCCCAGCCTTCCCCTGCCTTTCCCAGCCTTCCCCTGCCTTTCCCAGCCTTCCCCTGCCTTTCCCAGCCTTCCCCTGCCTTTCCCAGCCTTCCCCTGCCTTTCCCAGCCTTTCCCTGCCTTTCCCAGCCTTCCCCTGCCTTCCCCTGCCTTCCCCTGCCTTTCCCAGCCTTCCCCTGCCTTTCCCAGCCTTCCCCTGGCTTTCCCAGCCTTTCCCTGCCTTTCCCAGCCTTCCCCTGCCTTTCCCAGCCTTTCCCAGCCTTCCCCTGCCTTTCCCAGCCTTCCCCTGCCTTTCCCTGCCTTTCCCAGCCTTCCCCTGCCTTTCCCAGCCTTCCCCTGCCTTTCCCAGACTTTCCCAGCCTTCCCCTGCCTTTCCCAGCCTTCCCCTGCCTTTCCCAGACTTTCCCAGCCTTCCCCTGCCTTTCCCTGCCTTCCCCTGCCTTTCCCTGCCTTCCCCTGCCTTTCCCTGCCTTTCCCAGCCTTTCCCTGCCTTTCCCAACCTTTCCCTGCATTTCCCAGCCTTCCCCTGCCTTCCCCTGCCTTTCCCTGCCTTTCCCTGCCTTTCCCTGCCTTTCCCAGCCTTTCCCTGCCTTTCCCTGCCTTTCCCTGCCTTTCCCTGCCTTCCCCTGCCTTTCCCTGCCTTTCCCTGCCTTTCCCTGCCTTTCCCAGCCTTTCCCTGGCTTTCCCTGCCTTCCCCTGCCTTTCCCTGCCTTTCCCTGCCATTACCTGCCTTCCCCTGCCTTTCCCAGCCTTTCCCTGCCTTTCCCTGCCTTTCCCTGCCTTTCCCAGCCTTTCCCTGGCTTTCCCTGCCTTCCCCTGCCTTTCCCTGCCTTTTCCCTGCCTTTTCATGCCCTTTCCCTGCCTTTCCCATCCTTCCCCTGCCTTCCCCTGCCATTCCCAGCCTTTTCCTGCCTTTCCCTGCCTTTCCCAGCCTTCCCCTGCCTTCCCCTGCCTTTCCCAGCCTTTCCCTGCCTTTCCCTGCCTTTCCCTGCCTTTCCCTGCCTTTCCCTGCCATTCCCTGCCTTTCCCAGCCTTCCCCTGCCTTTCCCAGCCTTCCCCTGCCTTTCCCTGCCTTTCCCTGCCTTTCCCTGCCTTTCCCTGCCTTTCCCTGCCTTTCCCTGCCTTTCCCAGCCTTCCTCTGCCTTTCCCAGCCTTTCCCTGCCTTTCCCTGCCTTTCCCTGCCTTTCCCTGCCTTTCCCAGCCTTTCCCTGGCTTTCTCAGCCTTCCCCTGCCTTTCCCAGCCTTCCCCTGCCTTTCCCAGCCTTCCCCTGCCTTTTCCAGCCTTCCCCTGCCTTTCCCAGCCTTCCCCTGCCTTTCCCAGCCTTCCCCTGCCTTTCCCAGCCTTTCCCTGCCTTTCCCAGCCTTCCCCTGCCTTTCCCAGCCTTTCCCTGGCTTTCCCAGCCTTCTCCTGCCTTTCCCAGCCTTCCCCTGCCTTTCCCAGCCTTCCCCTGCCTTTCCCAGCCTTCCCCTGCCTTTCCCAGCCTTTCCCTGCCTTTCCCAGCCTTCCCCTGCCTTTCCCAGCCTTTCCCTGCCTTTCCCAGCCTTCCCCTGCCTTTCCCAGCCTTCCCCTGCCTTTCCCAGCCTTTCCCTGCCTTTCCCAGCCTTCCCCTGCCTTTCCCAGCCTTTCCCTGCCTTTCCCTGCCTTTCCCTGCCTTTCCCTGCCTTTCCCAGCCTTTCCCAGCCTTCCCCTGCCTTTCCCAGCCTTCCCCTGCCTTTCCCAGCCTTCCCCTGCCTTTCCCAGCCTTCCCCTGCCTTTCCCAGCCTTCCCCTGCCTTTCCCAGCCTTCCCCTGCCTTTCCCAGCCTTCCCCTGCCTTTCCCAGCCTTTCCCTGCCTTTCCCAGCCTTCCCCTGCCTTCCCCTGCCTTCCCCTGCCTTTCCCAGCCTTCCCCTGCCTTTCCCAGCCTTCCCCTGGCTTTCCCAGCCTTTCCCTGCCTTTCCCAGCCTTCCCCTGCCTTTCCCAGCCTTTCCCAGCCTTCCCCTGCCTTTCCCAGCCTTCCCCTGCCTTTCCCTGCCTTTCCCAGCCTTCCCCTGCCTTTCCCAGCCTTCCCCTGCCTTTCCCAGACTTTCCCAGCCTTCCCCTGCCTTTCCCAGCCTTCCCCTGCCTTTCCCAGACTTTCCCAGCCTTCCCCTGCCTTTCCCTGCCTTCCCCTGCCTTCCTCTGCCTTCCCCTGCCTTTCCCAGCCTTCCCCTGCCTTTCCCAGCCTTTCCCTGCCTTTCCCTGCCTTTCCCAGCCTTTCCCTGCCTTTCCCAGCCTTTCCCTGCCTTTCCCAGCCTTCCCCTGCCTTTCCCAGCCTTCCCCTGCCTTTCCCAGACTTGCCCAGCCTTCCCCTGCCTTTCCCAGCCTTCCCCTGCCTTTCCCAGACTTTCCCTGCCTTCCCCTGCCTTCCCCTGCCTTCCCCTGCCTTTCCCAGCCTTCCCCTGCCTTTCCCAGACTTTCCCAGCCTTCCCCTGCCTTTCCCTGCCTTCCCCTGCCTTCCTCTGCCTTCCCCTGCCTTTCCCAGCCTTCCCCTGCCTTTCCCAGCCTTTCCCTGCCTTTCCCTGCCTTTCCCAGCCTTTCCCTGCCTTTCCCAGCCTTTCCCTGCCTTTCCCAGCCTTCCCCTGCCTTTCCCAGCCTTCCCCTGCCTTTCCCAGACTTTCCCAACCTTCCCCTGCCTTTCCCAGCCTTCCCCTGCCTTTCCCAGACTTTCCCTGCCTTCCCCTGCCTTCCCCTGCCTTCCCCTGCCTTCCCCTGCCTTCCCCTCATTGACAGTTAAATTCTCATGCCTCAGAAATACTAAAGTCCCCCCTGCTGTCTGGTAAATGTCCCTCTCAATCCTGCCTTTTCCCTGCCTTTTCATGCCCTTTCCCTGCCTTTGCCATCCTTCCCCTGCCTTCCCCTACTTTCCCCTGCCTTCCCCTACTTTCCCCTGCCTTCTATACATGACATTTTCGCTTCCCTGCTTCCATATAAAGCCGAGGATCAAGGGAGTGTCCCATTGTTTGATTTATTTAAAAAAATTATC
This sequence comes from Cherax quadricarinatus, assembly GCF_038502225.1. NCBI lineage: Eukaryota > Metazoa > Arthropoda > Malacostraca > Decapoda > Parastacidae > Cherax > Cherax quadricarinatus. The sequence goes on from NC_091383.1 coordinate 2,491,207, forward strand.
AAGGTACCCTAAGTTACATTTAATAAATCGTGAGTGTGTTGTGTGGTGAGTGTGTTGTGTGGTGAGTGTGTTGTGTGGTGAGTGTGTTGTGTGGTGAGTGTGTTGTGTGGTGAGTGTGTTGTGTAGTGTGTTGTGTGGTGAGTGTGTTGTGTGGTGAGTGTGTTGTGTGGTGAGTGTGTTGTGTGGTGAGTGTGTTGTGTGGTGAGTGAGTTGTGTGGTGAGTGTGTTGTGTGGTGAGTGTGTTGTGTGGTGAGTGTGTTGTGTGGTGAGTGTGTTGTGTGGTGAGTGTGTTGTGTGGTGAGTGTGTTGTGTGGTGAGTGTGTTGTGTAGTGTGTTGTGTGGTGAGTGTGTTGTGTGGTGAGTGTGTTGTGTGGTGAGTGTGTTGTGTGGTGAGTGTGTTGTGTGGTGAGTGAGTTGTGTGGTGAGTGTGTTGTGTGGTGAGTGTGTTGTGTGGTGAGTGTGTTGTGTGATGAGTGTGTTGTGTGATGAGTGTGTTGTGTGGTGAGTGTGTTGTGTGGTGAGTGTGTTGTGTGGTGAGTGTGTTGTGTGGTGAGTGTGTTGTGTGTGGAGAGTGTGTGATGTGGTGGGTGTGTAATGTGGTGGGTGTGTAATGTGGTGTGTGGTGTGGTGAGTGTATAGTGTGGTGAGTGTGTTGTGTGGTGAGTGTGTTGTGTGGTGAGTGTGTGTTGTGTGGTGAGTGTGTTGTGTGGTGAGTGTGTTGTGTGGTGAGTGTGTTGTGTGGTGAGTGTGTTGTGTGGTGAGTGTGTTGTGTGGTGAGTGTGTTGTGTGGTGAGTGTGTTGTGTGGTGAGTGTGTTGTGTGGTGAGTGTGTGTTGTGTGGTGAGTGTGTTGTGTGGTGAGTGTGTTGTGTGGTGAGTGTGTGTTGTGTGGTGTGTGTGTTGTGTGGTGAGTGTGTTGTGTGGTGAGTGTGTTGTGTGGTGAGTGTGTGTTGTGTGGTGAGTGTGTGTTGTGTGGTGAGTGTGTTGTGTGGTGAGTGTCTTGTGTGGTGAGTGTCTTGTCTTGTGTGGTGAGTGTGTAGTGTGGTGAGTGTGTTGTGTGGTGAGTGTGTTGTGTGGTGAGTGTGTTGTGTGGTGAGTGTGTTGTGTGGTGAGTGTGTGCTGTGTGGTGAGTGTGTTGTGTGGTGAGTGCGTTGTGTGGTGAGTGTGTTGTGTGGTGAGTGTGTTGTGTGGTGAGTGTGTGTTGTGTGGTGAGTGTGTTGTGTAGTGAGTGTGTTGTGTGGTGAGTGTGTGTTGTGTGGTGAGTGTGTTGTGTGGTGTGTGTGTTGTGTGGTGAGTGTGTTGTGTGGTGAGTGTGTTGTGTGGTGAGTGTGTTGTGTGGTGAGTGTGTTGTGTGGTGTGTGTGTTGTGTGGTGAGTGTGTGTTGTGTGGTGAGTGTGTTGTGTGGTGAGTGTGTTGTGTGGTGAGTGTCTTGTGTGGTGAGTGTCTTGTGTTGTGAGTGTGTTCTGTGGTGAGTGTGTTGTGTGGTGAGTGTGTTGTGTGGTGAGTGTGTTGTGTGGTGAGTGTGTGTTGTGTGGTGAGTGTGTTGTGTGGTGTGTGTGTTGTGTGGTGAGTGTGTTGTGTGGTGAGTGTGTTGTGTGGTGAGTGTGTTGTGTGGTGAGTGTGTTGTGTGGTGAGTGTGTGTTGTGTGGTGAGTGTGTTGTGTGGTGTGTGTGTTGTGTGGTGAGTGTGTTGTGTGGTGTGTGTGTTGTGTGGTGAGTGTGTTGTGTGGTGTGTGTGTTGTGTGGGGAGTGTGTTGTGTGGGGAGTGTGTTGTGTGGGGAGTGTGTTGTGTGGGGAGTGTGTTGTGTGGGGAGTGTGTTGTGTGGGGAGTGTGTTGTGTGGGGAGTGTGTTGTGTGGTGAGTGTGTTGTGTGGTGTGTGTGTTGTGTGGTGAGTGTGTGTTGTGTGGTGAGTGTGTTGTGTGGTGAGTGTGTTGTGTGGTGAGTGTGTGTTGTGTGTTGAGTGTGTGTTGTGTGGTGAGTGTGTGTTGTGTGGTGAGTGTGTGTTGTGTGGTGAGTGTGTTGTGTGGTGAGTGTGTTGTGTGGTGAGTGTGTGTTGTGTGGTGAGTGTGTGTTGTGTGGTGAGTGTGTTGTGTGGTGAGTGTGTTGTGTGGTGAGTGTGTTGTGTGGTGAGTGTGTTGTGTGGTGAGTGTGTTGTGTGGTGAGTGTGTGTTGTGTGGTGAGTGTGTTGTGTGGTGAGTGTGTTGTGTGGTGAGTGTGTTGTGTGGTGAGTGTGTTGTGTGGTGATTGTGTTGTGTGGTGAGTGTGTTGTGTGGTGAGTGTGTTGTGTGGTGAGTGTGTTGTGTGGTGAGTGTGTTGTGTGGTGAGTGTGTTGTGTGGTGAGTGTGTTGTGTGGTGAGTGTGTTGTGTGGTGATTGTGTTGTGTGGTGAGTGTGTTGTGTGGTGAGTGTGTTGTGTGGTGAGTGTGTTGTGTGGTGAGTGTGTTGTGTGGTGATTGTGTTGTGTGGTGAGTGTGTTGTGTGGTGAGTGTGTTGTGTGGTGAGTGTGTTGTGTGTGTGGTGAGTGTGTTGTGTGGTGAGTGTGTTGTGTGGTGAGTGTGTTGTGTGGTGAGTGTGTTGTGTGGTGAGTGTGTTGTGTGGTGAGTGTGTTGTGTGGTGAGTGTGTTGTGTGGTGAGTGTGTTGTGTGGTGAGTGTATTATGTGGTGAGTGCGTTGTGTGGTGAGAGTGTTGTGTGGTGAGTGTGTTGTGTGGTGAGTGTGTTGTGTGGTGAGTGTGTTGTGTGGTGAGTATATTGTGTGGTGAGTGTGTTGTGTGGTGAGTGTGTTGTGTTGTGAGTGTGTTGTGTGGTGAGTGTGTGTTGTGTGGTGAGTGTGTTGTGTGGTGAGTGTGTTGTGTGGTGAGTGTGTGTTGTGTGGTGAGTGTGTTGTGTGGTGAGTGTGTTGTGTGGTGAGTGTGTTGTGTGGTGAGTGTGTTGTGTGGTGAGTGTGTTGTGTGGTGAGTGTGTGTTGTGTGGTGAGTGTGTTGTGTGGTGAGTGTGTTGTGTTGTGAGTGTGTGTTGTGTGGTGAGTGTGTGTTGTGTGGTGAGTGTGTTGTGTGGTGAGTGTGTTGTGTGGTGAGTGTGTTGTGTGGTGAGTGTGTGTTGTGTGGTGAGTGTGTTGTGTGGTGAGTGTGTTGTGTGTTGAGTGTGTGTTGTGTGGTGAGTGTGTTGTGTGGTGAGTGTGTTGTGTGGTGAGTGTGTTGTGTGGTGAGTGTGTTGTGTGGTGAGTGTGTTGTGTGGTGAGTGTGTTGTGTGGTGAGTGTGTTGTGTGGTGAGTGTGTGTTGTGTGGTGAGTGTGTTGTGTGGTGAGTGTGTTGTGTGGTGAGTGTGTGTTGTGTGGTGAGTGTGTGTTGTGTGGTGAGTGTGTTGTGTGGTGAGTGTGTTGTGTGGTGAGTGTGTTGTGTGGTGAGTGTGTGTTGTGTGGTGAGTGTGTTGTGTGGTGAGTGTGTTGTGTGGTGAGTGTGTGTTGTGTGGTGAGTGTGTTGTGTGGTGAGTGTGTTGTGTGGTGAGTGTGTGTTGTGTGGTGAGTGTGTTGTGTGGTGAGTGTGTTGTGTGGTGAGTGTGTTGTGTGGTGAGTGTGTTGTGTGGTGAGTGTGTGTTGTGTGGTGAGTGTGTTGTGTGGTGAGTGTGTTGTGGTGAGTGTGTTGTGTGGTGAGTGTGTTGTGTGGTGAGTGTGTGTTGTGTGGTGAGTGTGTTGTGTGGTGAGTGTGTTGTGGTGAGTGTGTTGTGTGGTGAGTGTGTTGTGTGGTGAGTGTGTTGTGTGGTGAGTGTGTTGTGTGGTGAGTGTGTGTTGTGTGGTGAGTGTGTTGTGTGGTGAGTGTGTTGTGTGGTGAGTGTGTTGTGTGGTGAGTGTGTTGTGTGGTGAGTGTGTTGTGTGGTGAGTGTGTGTTGTGTGGTGAGTGTGTTGTGTGGTGAGTGTGTTGTGTGGTGAGTGTGTTGTGTGGTGAGTGTGTTGTGTGGTGAGTGTGTTGTGTGGTGAGTGTGTTGTGTGGTGAGTGTGTTGTGTGGTGAGTGTGTTGTGTGGTGAGTGTGTTGTGTACCTATTTACTGTTAGGTGTACAATGACACTATAAAAACGATTTGACACCCGTCTCACATCCCTCTCACATCCCTCTCACATCCCTCTCACATCCCTCTCACATCCCTCTCACATCCCTCTCACATCCCTCTCACATCCCTCTCACATCCCTCTCACATCCCTCTCACATCCCTCTCACATCCCTCTCACATCCCTCTCACATCCCTCTCACATCTCTCTCACATCCCTCTCACATCCCTCTCACATCCCTCTCACATCCCTCTCACATCCCTCTCACACCCCTCTCACATCCCTCTCACATCCCTCTCACATCCCTCTCACATCCCTCTCACACCCCTCTCACATCCCTCTCACACCCCTCTCAGGTACCAGAGAGAGAGGATCGAGCCTCCAGTACCACCGTAAATCCTCCAGATGTTACTGCATGGAGGATCGAGCCTCCAGTACCACCGTAAATCCTCCAGATGTTACTGCATGGAGGGTCGAGCCTCCAGTACCACCGTAAATCCTCCAGATGTTACTGCATGGAGGATCGAGCCTCCAACACCACCGTAAATCCTCCAGATGTTACTGCATGGAGGATCGAGCCTCCAGTACCACCATAAATCCTCCAGATGTTACTGCATGGAGGATCGAGCCTCCAGTGCCACCGTAAATCCTCCAGATGTTACTGCATGGAGGATCGAGCCTCCAGTACCACCGTAAATCCTCCAGATGTTACTGCATGGAGGATCGAGCCTCCAGTACCACCGTAAATCCTCCAGATGTTACTGCATGGAGGATCGAGCCTCCAGTACCTCCGTAAATCCTCCAGATGTTACTGCATGGAGGATCGAGCCTCCAGTACCACCGTAAATCCTCCAGATGTTACTGCATGGAGGATCGAGCCTCCAGTACCACCGTAAATACTTCAGATGTTACTGCATGGAGGATCGAGCCTCCAGTACCACCGTAAATCCTCCAGATGTTACTGCATGGAGAATCGAGCCTCCAGTACCACCGTAAATCCTCCAGATGTTACTGCATGGAGGATCGAGCCTCCAGTACCACCGTAAATGCTCCAGATGTTACTGCATGGAGGATCGAGCCTCCAACACTACCGTAAATCCTCCAGATGTTACTGCATGGAGGATCGAGCCTCCAGTACCACCGTAAATCCTCCAGATGTTACTGCATGGAGGATCGAGCCTCCAGTACCACCGTAAATCCTCCAGATGTTACTGCATGGAGGATCGAGCCTCCAGTACCACCATAAATCCTCCAGATGTTACTGCATGGAGGATCGAGCCTCCAGTACCACCGTAAATGCTCCAGATGTTACTGCATGGAGGATCGAGCCTCCAGTACCACCGTAAATCCTCCAGATGTTACTGCATGGAGGATCGAGCCTCCAGTACCACCGTAAATACTCCAGATGTTACTGCATGGAGGATCGAGCCTCCAGTACCACCGTAAATACTCCAGATGTTACTGCATGGAGGATCGAGCCTCCAGTACCTCTGATAAAGCTCTACACAGAGTGAAACATGATAGAGCTCTACACTCTGAGGTAACAGATTTAACAGAGACAGCGATATAAACAGATATAAACAGAAAGCAACAGAATTCAAGGGAGATACGGAACTGTTTTCAACGATGCTTGGAACAACAGAAAGGTTACTTCCGTTAACAGACCGCTAGAAACAGGAAGAAAGTCACAACAGAGCTGCAAATAACGGTGAACGGAAGGTAACGGAACTGACGACAACAGGAGCTCAGCAACAACGAGCTTCAACAGTAGCAACAGAAACAGTGTCTAAAGGGTAAACGGAAGCCCAAAGGCAACAGGAGCCGGCATAAACAGGTGGGTGATGGCAGCAACAGGGGCAGTATAGGGCAGCTAAAGGGCAGGGAGAGGGCCAGGCTAGAGGGCTGGGAGAGGGCCAGGCTAGAAAGCAGGGAGAGTGCCAGGCTAGATGGCAGGGAGAGGGCCAGGCTAGATGGCAGGGAGAGGGCCAGGCTGGAGGGCTGGGAGAGGGCCAGGCTAGAGGGCTGGGAGAGGGCCAGGCTAGAGGGCAGGGAGAGGGCCAGGCTAGATGGCAGGGAGAGGGCCAGGCTAGATGGCAGGGAGAGGGCCAGGCTAGAGGGCTGGGAGAGGGCCAGGCTAGAGGGCTGGGAGAGGGCCAGGCTAGAGGGCAGGGAGAGGGCAAGGCTAGAGGGCTGGGAGAGGGTCAGGCTAGAGGGCAGGGAGAGGGCAAGGCTAGAGGGCTGGGAGAGGGCCAGGCTAGAAAGCAGGGAGAGGGCCAAGCTAGATGGCAGGGAGAGTGCCAGGCTAGATGGCAGGGAGAGTGCCAGGCTAGAGGGCTGGGAGAGGGCCAGGCTAGAGGGCAGGGAGAGGGCAAGGCTAGAGGGCTGGGAGAGGGTCAGGCTAGAGGGCTGGGAGAGTGCCAGGCTAGAGGGCAAGGAGAGGGCAAGGCCAGAAGGAAGGGAGAGTGCCAGGTAAGAGGGCAGGGAGAGGGCCAGGCTAGAGGGCTGGGAGAGGGCCAGGCTAGAGGGAAGGGAGAGGGCCAGGCTTGGCACTCTCCCTGCCCTCTAGCCTGGCACTCTCCCTGCCCTCTAGCCTGGCACTCTCCCTGCCCTCTAGCCTGGCACTCTCCCTGCCCTCTAGCCTGGCACTCTCCCTGCCCTCTAGCCTGGCACTCTCCCTACTTTCTAGCCTGGCACTCTCCCTGCCCTCTAGCCTGGCACTCTCCCTGCCCTCTAGCCTGGCACTCTCCCTGCCCTCTAGCCTGGCACTCTCCCTGCCCTCTAGCCTGGCACTCTCCCTGCCCTCTAGCCTGGCACTCTCCCTGCCGTCTAGCCTGGCACTCTCCCTGCCCTCTAGCCTGGCACTCTCCCTGCCCTCTAGCCTGGCACTCTCCCTGCCCTCTAGCCTGGCACTCTCCCAGCCCTCTAGACTGGCCCTCTCCCAGCTTTCTAGCCTGGCACTCTCCCTGCCCTCTAGCCTGGCCCTCTCCCTGCCCTCTAGCCTGGCACTCTCCCTGCCCTCTAGCGTGGCCCTCTCCCAGCCCTCCAGCCTGGCCCTCTCCCTGCCATCTAGCCTGGCCCTCTCCCTGCCATCTAGCCTGGCACTCTCCCTGCTTTCTAGCCTGGCCCTCTCCCAGCCCTCTAGCCTGGCCCTCTCCCTGCCCTTTAGCTGCCCTATACTGCCCCTGTTGCTGCCATCACCCACCTGTTTATGCCGGCTCCTGTTGCCTTTGGGCTTCCGTTTACCCTTTAGACACTGTTTCTGTTGCTACTGTTGAAGCTCGTTGTTGCTGAGCTCCTGTTGTCGTCAGTTCCGTTACCTTCCGTTCACCGTTATTTGCAGCTCTGTTGTGACTTTCTTCCTGTTTCTAGCGGTCTGTTAACGGAAGTAACCTTTCTGTTGTTCCAAGCATCGTTGAAAACAGTTCCGTATCTCCCTTGAATTCTGTTGCTTTCTGTTTATATCTGTTTATATCGCTGTCTCTGTTAAATCTGTTACCTCAGAGTGTAGAGCTCTATCATGTTTCACTCTGTGTAGAGCTTTATCAGAGGTACTGGAGGCTCGATCCTCCATGCAGTAACATCTGGAGCATTTACGGTGGTACTGGAGGCTCGATCCTCCATGCAGTAACATCTGGAGTATTTACGGTGGTACTGGAGGCTCGATCCTCCATGCAGTAACATCTGGAGCATTTACGGTGGTACTGGAGGCTCGATCCTCCATGCAGTAACATCTGGAGTATTTACGGTGGTACTGGAGGCTCGATCCTCCATGCAGTAACATCTGGAGCATTTACGGTGGTACTGGAGGCTCGATCCTCCATGCAGTAACATCTGGAGGATTTATGGTGGTACTGGAGGCTCGATCCTCCATGCAGTAACATCTGGAGGATTTACGGTGGTACTGGAGGCTCGATCCTCCATGCAGTAACATCTGGAGGATTTACGGTAGTGTTGGAGGCTCGATCCTCCATGCAGTAACATCTGGAGCATTTACGGTGGTACTGGAGGCTCGATCCTCCATGCAGTAACATCTGGAGGATTTACGGTGGTACTGGAGGCTCGATTCTCCATGCAGTAACATCTGGAGGATTTACGGTGGTACTGGAGGCTCGATCCTCCATGCAGTAACATCTGAAGTATTTACGGTGGTACTGGAGGCTCGATCCTCCATGCAGTAACATCTGGAGGATTTACGGTGGTACTGGAGGCTCGATCCTCCATGCAGTAACATCTGGAGGATTTACGGAGGTACTGGAGGCTCGATCCTCCATGCAGTAACATCTGGAGGATTTACGGTGGTACTGGAGGCTCGATCCTCCATGCAGTAACATCTGGAGGATTTACGGTGGTACTGGAGGCTCGATCCTCCATGCAGTAACATCTGGAGGATTTACGGTGGCACTGGAGGCTCGATCCTCCATGCAGTAACATCTGGAGGATTTATGGTGGTACTGGAGGCTCGATCCTCCATGCAGTAACATCTGGAGGATTTACGGTGGTGTTGGAGGCTCGATCCTCCATGCAGTAACATCTGGAGGATTTACGGTGGTACTGGAGGCTCGACCCTCCATGCAGTAACATCTGGAGGATTTACGGTGGTACTGGAGGCTCGATCCTCCATGCAGTAACATCTGGAGGATTTACGGTGGTACTGGAGGCTCGATCCTCCATGCAGTAACATCTGGAGGATTTACGGTGGTACTGGAGGCTCGATCCTCCATGCAGTAACATCTGGAGGATTTACTGTGGTACTGGAGGCTCTATCCTCCATGCAGTAACATCTGGAGGATTTACGGTGGTACTGGAGGCTCGATCCTCCATGCAGTAACATCTGGAGGATTTACGGTGGTACTGGAGGCTCGATCCTCCATGCAGTAACATCTGGAGTATTTACGGTGGTACTGGAGGCTCGATCCTCCATGCAGTAACATCAGGAGGATTTACGGTGGTACTGGAGGCTCGATCCTCCATGCAGTAACATCTGGAGGATTTACGGTGGTACTGGAGGCTCGATCCTCCATGCAGTAACATCTGGAGGATTTATGGTGGTACTGGAGGCTCGATCCTCCATGCAGTAACATCAGTAGGATTTACGGTGGTGTTGGAGGCTCGATCCTCCATGCAGTAACATCTGGAGGATTTACGGTGGTACTGGAGGCTCGATCCTCCATGCAGTAACATCTGGAGGATTTACGGTGGTACTGGAGGCTCGATCCTACATGCAGTAACATCTGGAGGATTTATGGTGGTACTTGAGGCTCGATCCTCCATGCAGTAACATCTGGAGGATTTACGGTGGTACTGGAGGCTCGATCCTCCATGCAGTAACATCTGGAGGATTTACGGTGGTACTTGAGGCTCGATCCTCCATGCAGTAACATCTGGAGGATTTATGGTGGTACTGGAGGCTCGATCCTCCATGCAGTAACATCTGGAGGATTTACGGTGGTACTGGAGGCTCGATCCTCCATGCAGTAACATCTGGAAAATTTACGGTGGTGTTGGAGGCTCGATCCTCCATGCAGTAACATCTGGAGGATTTACGGTGGTACTGAAGGCTCGATCCTATATGCAGTAACATCTGGAGGATTTACGGTGGTACTGGAGGCTCGATCCTCCATGCAGTAACATCTGGAGGATTTACGGTGTTACTGGAGGCTCGATCCTCCATGCAGTAACATCTGGAGGATTTATGGTGGTACTGGAGGCTCGATCCTCCATGCAGTAACATCTGGAGGATTTATGGTGGTACTGGAGGCTCGATCCTCCATGCAGTATCATCTGGAGGATTTACCGTGGTACTGGAGGCTCGATCCTCCATGCAGTAACATCTGGAGGATTTACGGTGGTGTTGGAGGCTCGATCCTCCATGCAGTAACATCTGGAGGATTTACGGTGGTACTGGAGGCTCGATCCTCCATGCAGTAACATCTGGAGGATTTACGGTGTTATTGGAGGCTCGATCCTCCATGCAGTAACATCTGGAGGATTTATGGTGGTACTGGAGGCTCGATCCTCCATGCAGTAACATCTGGAGGATTTATGGTGGTACTGGAGGCTCGATCCTCCATGCAGTATCATCTGGAGGATTTACCGTGGTACTGGAGGCTCGATCCTCCATGCAGTAACATCTGGAGGATTTATGGTGGTACTGGAGGCTCGATCCTCCATGCAGTAACATCTGCAGGATTTACGGTGGTACTGGAGGCTGGATCCTCCATGCAGTAACATCTGGAGGATTTATGGTGGTACTGGAGGCTCGATCCTCCATGCAGTAACATCTGGAGGATTTACGTTGGTACTGGAGGCTCGATCCTCCATGCAGTAACATCTGGAGGATTTATGGTGGTACTGGAGGCTACATCCTCCATGCAGTAACATCTGGAGGATTTACGGTGGTACTGGAGGCTGGATCCTCCATGCAGTAACATCTGGAGGATTTATGGTGGTACTGGAGGCTCTATCCTCCATGCAGTAACATCTGGAGGATTTACGTTGGTACTGGAGGCTCGATCCTCCATGCAGTAACATCTGGAGGATTTATGGTGTTACTGGAGGCTCGATCCTCCATGCAGTAACATCTGGAGGATTTACGGTGGTACTGGAGGCTCGATCCTCCATGCAGTAACATCTGGAGGATTTACGGTGGTGTTGGAGGCTCGATCCTCCATGCAGTAACATCTGGAGGATTTACGGTGGTACTGGAGGCTCGATCCTCCATGCAGTAACATCTGGAGTATTTACGGTGGTACTGGAGGCTCGATCCTCCATGCAGTAACATCTGGAGGATTTATGGTGGTACTGGAGGCTCGATCCTCCATGCAGTAACATCTGGAGTATTTACGGTGGTGTTGGAGGCTCGATCCTTCATGCAGTAACATCTGGAGGATTTACGGTGGTACTGGAGGCTCGATCCTCCATGCAATAACATCTGGAGTATTTACGGTGGTTCTGGAGGCTCGATCCTCCATGCTGTAACATCTGGAGGATTTATGGTGGTACTGGAGGCTCGATCCTCCATGCAGTAACATCTGGAGTATTTACGGTGGTACTGGAGGCTCGATCCTCCATGCAGTAACATCTGGAGGATTTACGGTGGTACTGGACGCTCGATCCTCCATGCAGTAACATCTGGAGGATTTACGGTGGTACTGGAGGCTCGATCCTCCATGCAGTAACATCTGGAGGATTTACGGTGGTACTGGAGGCTCGATCCTCCATGCAGTAACATCTGGAGGATTTACGGTGGTACTGGAGGGTCGATCCTCCATGCAGTAACATCTGGAGGATTTACGGTGGTACTGGAGGCTCGATCCTCCATGCAGTAACATCTGGAGTATTTACGGTGGTACTGGAGGCTCGATCCTCCATGCAGTAACATCTGGAGGATTTACGGTGGTACTGGAGGCTCGATCCTCCATGCAGTAACATCTGGAGGATTTACGGTGGTACTGGAGGCTCGATCCTCCATGCAGTAACATCTGGAGGATTTATGGTGGTACTGGAGGCTCGATCCTCCATGCAGTAACATCTGGAGGATTTACGGTGGTACTGGAGGCTCGATCCTCCATGCAGTAACATCTGGAGGATTTACGGTGGTACTGGAGGCTCGATCATCCATGCAGTAACATCTGGAGGATTTACGGTGGTACTGGAGGCTCGATCCTCCATGCAGTAACATCTGGAGTATTTACGGTGGTACTGTAGGCTCGATCCTCCATGCAGTAACATCTGGAGGATTTACGGTGGTACTGGAGGCTCGATCCTCCATGCAGTAACATCTGGAGGATTTAGGGTGGTACTGGAGGCTCGATCCTCCATGCAGTAACATCTGGAGGATTTACGGTGGTACTGGAGGCTTGATCCTCCATGGAGTAACATCTGGAGTATTTACGGTGGTACTGGAGGCTCGATCCTCCATGCAGTAACATCTGGAGGATTTACGGTGGTACTGGAGGCTCGATCCTCCATGCAGTAACATCTGGAGGATTTACGGTGGTACTGGAGGCTCGATCCTCCATGCAGTAACATCTGGAAGATTTACGGTGGTATTGGAGGCTCGATCCTCCATGCAGTAACATCTGGAGGATTTACGGTGGTACTGGAGGCTCGATCCTCCATGCAGTAACATCTGGAGGATTTACGGTGGTACTGGAGGCTCGATCCTCCATGCAGTAACATCTGGAGGATTTACGGTGGTACTGGAGGCTCGATCCTCCATGCAGTAACATCTGGAGGATTTACGGTGGCACTGGAGGCTCGATCCTCCATGCAGTAACATCTGGAGGATTTATGGTGGTACTGGAGGCTCGATCCTCCATGCAGTAACATCTGGAGTATTTACGGTGGTACTGAAGGCTCGATCCTCCATGCAGTAACATCTGGAGGATTTATGGTGGTACTGGAGGCTCGATCCTCCATGCAGTAACATCTGGAGGATTTATGGTGGTACTGGAGGCTCGATCCTCCATGCAGTAACATCTGGAGGATTTACGGTGGTACTGGAGGCTCGATCCTCCATGCAGTAACATCTGGAGGATTTACGGTGGTACTGGAGGCTCGATCCTCCATGCAGAAACATCTGGAGGATTTATGGTGGTACTGGAGGCTCGATCCTCCATGCAGTAACATCTGGAGGATTTATGGTGGTACTGGAGGCTCGATCCTCCATGCAGTAACATCTGGAGTATTTACGGTGGTACTGGAGGCTCGATCCTCCATGCAGTAACATCTGGAGTATTTACGGTGGTACTGGAGGCTCGATCCTCCATGCAGTAACATCTGGAGTATTTACGGTGGTACTGGAGGCTCGATCCTCCATGCAGTAACATCTGGAGGATTTACGGTGGTACTTAAGGCTCGATTATCCATGCAGTAACATCTGGAGGATTTACGGTGGTACTGGAGGCTCGATCCTCCATGCAGTAACATCTGGAGTATTTACGGTGTTACTGGAGGCTCGATTATTAATGCAGTAACATCTGGAGGATTTACGGTGGTGTTGGAGGCTCGATCCTCCATGCAGTAACATCTGGAGTATTTACGGTGGGGTTGGAGGCTCGATCATCCATGCAGTAACATCTGGAGGATTTACGGTGGTACTGGAGGCTCGATTATCCATGCAGTAACATCTGGAGTATTTACGGTGGGGTTGGAGGCTCGATCATCCATGCAGTAACATCTGGAGGATTTACGGTGGTACTGGAGGCTCGATTATCCATGCAGTAACATCTGGAGTATTTACGGTGGGGTTGGAGGCTCGATCATCCATGCAGTAACATCTGGAGGATTTACGGTGGTACTGGAGGCTCGATCATCCATGCAGTAACATCTGGAGGATTTACGGTGGTACTGGAGGCTCGATTATCCATGCAGTAACATCTGGAGTATTTACGGTGGGGTTGGAGGCTCGATCATCCATGCAGTAACATCTGGAGGATTTACGGTGGTACTGGAGGCTCGATTATCCATGCAGTAACATCTGGAGTATTTACGGTGGGGTTGGAGGCTCGATCATCCATGCAGTAACATCTGGAGGATTTACGGTGGTACTGGAGGCTCGATTATCCATGCAGTAACATCTGGAGTATTTACGGTGGGGTTGGAGGCTCGATCATCCATGCAGTAACATCTGGAGGATTTACGGTGGTACTGGAGGCTCGATCCTCCATGCAGTAACATCTGGAATATTTACGGTGGTACTGGAGGCTCGATCCTCCATGCAGTAACATCTGGAGTATTTACGGTGGTGTTGGAGGCTCGATCATCCATGCAGTAACATCTGGAGGATTTACGGTGGTACTGGAGGCTCGATCCTCCATGCAGTAACATCTGGAGGATTTACGGTGGTACTGGAGGCTCGATCCTCCATGGAGTAACATCTGGAGGATTTACGGTGGTACTGGAGGCTCGATCATCCATGCAGTAACATCTGGAGGATTTATGGTGGTACTGGAGGCTCGATCCTCCATGCAGTAACATCTGGAGGATTTACGGTGGTGTTGGAGGCTCGATCCTCCATGCAGTAACATCTGGAGTATTTACGGTGGTACTGGAGGCTCGATCCTCCATGCAGTAACATCTGGAGAATTTACGGTGGTACTGGAGGCTCGATCCTCCATGCAGTAACATCTGGAGGATTTACGGTGGTACTGGAGGCTCGATCATCCATGCAGTAACATCTGGAGTATTTATGGTGGTACTGGAGGCTCTATCCTCCATGCAGTAACATCTGGAGTATTTACGGTGGTACTGGAGGCTCGATCCTCCATGCAGTAACATCTGGAGTATTTACGGTGGTACTGGAGGCTCGATCCTCCATGCAGTAACATCTGGAGGATTTACGGTGGTACTGGAGGCTCGATCCTCCATGCAGTAACATCTGGAGGATTTACGGTGGTACTGGAGGCTCGATCCTCCATGCAGTAACATCTGGAGGATTTACGGTGGTACTGGAGGCTCGATCCTCCATGCAGTAACATCTGGAGGATTTACGGTGGTACTGGAGGCTCGATCCTCCATGCAGTAACATCTGGAGGATTTACGGTGGTACTGGAGGCTCGATCCTCCATGCAGTAACATCTGGAGGATTTACGGTGGTACTGGAGGCTCGATCCTCCATGCAGTAACATCTGGAGTATTTACGGTGGTACTGGAGGCTCGATCCTCCATGCAGTAACATCTGGAGGATTTACGGTGGTACTGGAGGCTCGATCCTCCATGCAGTAACATCTTGAGGATTTACGGTGGTACTGGAGGCTCGATCCTCCATGCAGTAACATCTGGAGGATTTATGGTGGTACTGGAGGCTCGATCCTCCATGCAGTAACATCTGGAGGATTTACGGTGGTACTGGAGGCTCGATCCTCCATGCAGTAACATCTGGAGGATTTACGGTGGTACTGGAGGCTCGATCATCCATGCAGTAACATCTGGAGGATTTACGGTGGTACTGGAGGCTCGATCCTCCATGCAGTAACATCTGGAGGATTTACGGTGGTACTGGAGGCTCGATCCTCCATGCAGTAACATCTGGAGGATTTACGGTGGTACTGGAGGCTCGATCCTCCATGCAGTAACATCTTGAGTATTTACGGTGGTACTGGAGGCTCGATCCTCCATGCAGTAACATCTGGAGGATTTACGGTGGTACTGGAGGCTCGATCCTCCATGCAGTAACATCTTGAGGATTTACGGTGGTACTGGAGGCTCGATCCTCCATGCAGTAACATCTGGAGGATTTATGGTGGTACTGGAGGCTCGATCCTCCATGCAGTAACATCTGGAGGATTTACGGTGGTACTGGAGGCTCGATCCTCCATGCAGTAACATCTGGAGGATTTACGGTGGTACTGGAGGCTCGATCATCCATGCAGTAACATCTGGAGGATTTACGGTGGTACTGGAGGCTCGATCCTCCATGCAGTAACATCTGGAGGATTTACGGTGGTACTGGAGGCTCGATCCTCCATGCAGTAACATCTGGAGGATTTATGGTGGTACTGGAGGCTCGATCCTCCATGCAGTAACATCTGGAGGATTTACGGTGGTACTGGAGGCTCGATCCTCCATGCAGTAACATCTGGAGGATTTACGGTGGTACTGGAGGCTCGATCATCCATGCAGTAACATCTGGAGGATTTACGGTGGTACTGGAGGCTCGATCCTCCATGCAGTAACATCTGGAGTATTTACGGTGGTACTGTAGGCTCGATCCTCCATGCAGTAACATCTGGAGGATTTACGGTGGTACTGGAGGCTCGATCCTCCATGCAGTAACATCTGGAGGATTTACGGTGGTACTGGAGGCTCGATCCTCCATGCAGTAACATCTGGAGGATTTAGGGTGGTACTGGAGGCTCGATCCTCCATGCAGTAACATCTGGAGGATTTATGGTGGTACTGGAGGCTCGATCCTCCATGCAGTAACATCTGGAGTATTTACGGTGGTACTGGAGGCTCGATCCTACATGCAGTAACATCTGGAGGATTTACGGTGGTACTGGAGGCTCGATCCTCCATGCAGTAACATCTGGAGGATTTACGGTGGTACTGGAGGCTCGATCCTCCATGCAGTAACATCTGGAGGATTTACGGTGGTACTGGAGGCTTGATCCTCCATGCAGTAACATCTGGAGTATTTACGGTGGTACTGGAGGCTCGATCCTCCATGCAGTAACATCTGGAGGATTTACGGTGGTACTGGAGGCTCGATCCTCCATGCAGTAACATCTGGAGGATTTACGGTGGTACTGGAGGCTCGATCCTCCATGCAGTAACATCTGGAAGATTTACGGTGGTATTGGAGGCTCGATCCTCCATGCAGTAACATCTGGAGGATTTACGGTGGTACTGGAGGCTCGATCCTCCATGCAGTAACATCTGGAGGATTTACGGTGGTACTGGAGGCTCGATCCTCCATGCAGTAACATCTGGAGGATTTACGGTGGTACTGGAGGCTCGATCCTCCATGCAGAAACATCTGTAGGATTTATGGTGGTACTGGAGGCTCGATCCTCCATGCAGTAACATCTGGAGGATTTACGGTGGTACTGGAGGCTCGATCGTCCATGCAGTAACATCTGGAGGATTTACGGTGGTACTGGAGGCTCGATCCTCCATGCAGTAACATCTGGAGGATTTATGGTGGTACTGGAGGCTCGATCCTCCATGCAGTAACATCTGGAGGATTTACGGTGGTACTGGAGGCTCGATCCTCCATGCAGTAACATCTGGAGGATTTACGGTGGTACTGGAGGCTCGATCCTCCATGCAGTAACATCTGGAGGATTTAGGGTGGTACTGGAGGCTCGATCCTCCATGCAGTAACATCTGGAGGATTTATGGTGGTACTGGAGGCTCGATCCTCCATGCAGTAACATCTGGAGTATTTACGGTGGTACTGGAGGCTCGATCCTCCATGCAGTAACATCTGGAGTATTTACGGTGGTACTGGAGGCTCGATCCTCCATGCAGTAACATCTGGAGTATTTACGGTGGTACTGGAGGCTCGATCCTCCATGCAGTAACATCTGGAGTATTTACGGTGTTACTGGAGGCTCGATCATCCATGCAGTAACATCTGGAGGATTTACGGTGGTACTGGAGGCTCGATTATCCATGCAGTAACATCTGGAGGATTTATGGTGGTACTGGAGGCTCGATCCTCCATGCAGTAACATCTGGAGGATTTACGGTGGTGTTGGAGGCTCGATCCTCCATGCAGTAACATCTGGAGGATTTATGGTGGTACTGGAGGCTCGATCCTCCATGCAGTAACATCTGGAGGATTTACGGTGGTGTTGGAGGCTCGATCCTCCATGCAGTAACATCTGGAGTATTTACGGTGGGGTTGGAGGCTCGATCATCCATGCAGTAACATCTGGAGGATTTACGGTGGTACTGGAGGCTCGATCATCCATGCAGTAACATCTGGAGGATTTATGGTGGTACTGGAGGCTCGATCCTCCATGCAGTAACATCTGGAGGATTTACGGTGGTGTTGGAGGCTCGATCCTCCATGCAGTAACATCTGGAGTATTTACGGTGGTACTGGAGGCTCGATCCTCCATGCAGTAACATCTGGAGAATTTACGGTGGTACTGGAGGCTCGATCCTCCATGCAGTAACATCTGGAGGATTTACGGTGGTACTGGAGGCTCGATCATCCATGCAGTAACATCTGGAGTATTTATGGTGGTACTGGAGGCTCTATCCTCCATGCAGTAACATCTGGAGTATTTACGGTGGTACTGGAGGCTCGATCCTCCATGCAGTAACATCTGGAGTATTTACGGTGGTACTGGAGGCTCGATCCTCCATGCAGTAACATCTGGAGGATTTACGGTGGTACTGGAGGCTCGATCCTCCATGCAGTAACATCTGGAGGATTTACGGTGGTACTGGAGGCTCGATCCTCCATGCAGTAACATCTGGAGGATTTACGGTGGTACTGGAGGCTCGATCCTCCATGCAGTAACATCTGGAGGATTTACGGTGGTACTGGAGGCTCGATCCTCCATGCAGTAACATCTGGAGGATTTACGGTGGTACTGGAGGCTCGATCCTCCATGCAGTAACATCTGGAGGATTTACGGTGGTACTGGAGGCTCGATCCTCCATGCAGTAACATCTGGAGGATTTACGGTGGTACTGGAGGCTCGATCCTCCATGCAGTAACATCTGGAGTATTTACGGTGGTACTGGAGGCTCGATCCTCCATGCAGTAACATCTGGAGGATTTACGGTGGTACTGGAGGCTCGATCCTCCATGCAGTAACATCTGGAGGATTTATGGTGGTACTGGAGGCTCGATCCTCCATGCAGTAACATCTGGAGGATTTACGGTGGTACTGGAGGCTCGATCCTCCATGCAGTAACATCTGGAGTATTTACGGTGGTACTGGAGGCTCGATCCTCCATGCAGTAACATCTGGAGGATTTACGTTGGTACTGGAGGCTCGATCCTCCATGCAGTAACATCTGGAGTATTTACGGTGGTACTGGAGGCTCGATCCTCCATGCAGTAACATCTGGAGTATTTACGGTGGTACTGTAGGCTCGATCCTCCATGCAGTAACATCTGGAGGATTTATGGTGGTACTGGAGGCTCGATCCTCCATGCAGTAACATCTGGAGGATTTACGGTGGTACTGGAGGCTCGATCCTCCATGCAGTAACATCTGGAGGATTTACGGTGGTACTGGAGGCTCGATCCTCCATGCAGTAACATCTGGAGGATTTACGGTGGTACTGGAGGCTCGATCCTCCATGCAGTAACATCTTGAGTATTTACGGTGGTACTGGAGGCTCGATCCTCCATGCAGTAACATCTGGAGGATTTACGGTGGTACTGGAGGCTCGATCCTCCATGCAGTAACATCTTGAGGATTTACGGTGGTACTGGAGGCTCGATCCTCCATGCAGTAACATCTGGAGGATTTATGGTGGTACTGGAGGCTCGATCCTCCATGCAGTAACATCTGGAGGATTTACGGTGGTACTGGAGGCTCGATCCTCCATGCAGTAACATCTGGAGGATTTACGGTGGTACTGGAGGCTCGATCATCCATGCAGTAACATCTGGAGGATTTACGGTGGTACTGGAGGCTCGATCCTCCATGCAGTAACATCTGGAGGATTTACGGTGGTACTGGAGGCTCGATCCTCCATGCAGTAACATCTGGAGGATTTATGGTGGTACTGGAGGCTCGATCCTCCATGCAGTAACATCTGGAGGATTTACGGTGGTACTGGAGGCTCGATCCTCCATGCAGTAACATCTGGAGGACTTACGGTGGTACTGGAGGCTCGATCATCCATGCAGTAACATCTGGAGGATTTACGGTGGTACTGGAGGCTCGATCCTCCATGCAGTAACATCTGGAGTATTTACGGTGGTACTGTAGGCTCGATCCTCCATGCAGTAACATCTGGAGGATTTACGGTGGTACTGGAGGCTCGATCCTCCATGCAGTAACATCTGGAGGATTTACGGTGGTACTGGAGGCTCGATCCTCCATGCAGTAACATCTGGAGGATTTAGGGTGGTACTGGAGGCTCGATCCTCCATGCAGTAACATCTGGAGCATTTATGGTGGTACTGGAGGCTCGATCCTCCATGCAGTAACATCTGGAGTATTTACGGTGGTACTGGAGGCTCGATCCTACATGCAGTAACATCTGGAGGATTTACGGTGGTACTGGAGGCTCGATCCTCCATGCAGTAACATCTGGAGGATTTACGGTGGTACTGGAGGCTCGATCCTCCATGCAGTAACATCTGGAGGATTTACGGTGGTACTGGAGGCTTGATCCTCCATGCAGTAACATCTGGAGTATTTACGGTGGTACTGGAGGCTCGATCCTCCATGCAGTAACATCTGGAGGATTTACGGTGGTACTGGAGGCTCGATCCTCCATGCAGTAACATCTGGAGGATTTACGGTGGTACTGGAGGCTCGATCCTCCATGCAGTAACATCTGGAAGATTTACGGTGGTATTGGAGGCTCGATCCTCCATGCAGTAACATCTGGAGGATTTACGGTGGTACTGGAGGCTCGATCCTCCATGCAGTAACATCTGGAGGATTTACGGTGGTACTGGAGGCTCGATCCTCCATGCAGTAACATCTGGAGGATTTACGGTGGTACTGGAGGCTCGATCGTCCATGCAGTAACATCTGGAGGATTTACGGTGGTACTGGAGGCTCGATCCTCCATGCAGTAACATCTGGAGGATTTATGGTGGTACTGGAGGCTCGATCCTCCATGCAGTAACATCTGGAGTATTTACGGTGGTACTGAAGGCTCGATCCTCCATGCAGTAACATCTGGAGGATTTACGGTGGTGTTGGAGGCTCGATCCTCCATGCAGTAACATCTGGAGTATTTACGGTGTTACTGGAGGCTCGATCCTCCATGCAGTAACATCTGGAGGATTTACGGTGGTACTGGAGGCTCGATCATCCATGCAGTAACATCTGGAGTATTTATGGTGGTACTGGAGGCTCTATCCTCCATGCAGTAACATCTGGAGTATTTACGGTGGTACTGGAGGCTCGATCCTCCATGCAGTAACATCTGGAGTATTTCCGGTGGTACTGGAGGCTCGATCCTCCATGCAGTAACATCTGGAGGATTTACGGTGGTACTGGAGGCTCGATCCTCCATGCAGTAACATCTGGAGGATTTACGGTGGTACTGGAGGCTCGATCCTCCATGCAGTAACATCTGGAGGATTTACTGTGGTACTGGAGGCTCGATCCTCCATGCAGTAACATCTGGAGGATTTACGGTGGTACTGGAGGCTCGATCCTCCATGCAGTAACATCTGGAGGATTTACGGTGGTACTGGAGGCTCGATCCTCCATGCAGTAACATCTGGAGGATTTACGGTGGTACTGGAGGCTCGATCCTCCATGCAGTAACATCTGGAGTATTTACGGTGGTACTGGAGGCTCGATCCTCCATGCAGTAACATCTGGAGGATTTACGGTGGTACTGGAGGCTCGATCCTCCATGCAGTAACATCTTGAGGATTTACGGTGGTACTGGAGGCTCGATCCTCCATGCAGTAACATCTGGAGGATTTATGGTGGTACTGGAGGCTCGATCCTCCATGCAGTAACATCTGGAGGATTTACGGTGGTACTGGAGGCTCGATCCTCCATGCAGTAACATCTGGAGGATTTACGGTGGTACTGGAGGCTCGATCATCCATGCAGTAACATCTGGAGGATTTACGGTGGTACTGGAGGCTCGATCCTCCATGCAGTAACATCTGGAGGATTTACGGTGGTACTGGAGGCTCGATCCTCCATGCAGTAACATCTGGAGGATTTACGGTGGTACTGGAGGCTCGATCCTCCATGCAGTAACGTCTTGAGTATTTACGGTGGTACTGGAGGCTCGATCCTCCATGCAGTAACATCTGGAGGATTTACGGTGGTACTGGAGGCTCGATCCTCCATGCAGTAACATCTTGAGGATTTACGGTGGTACTGGAGGCTCGATCCTCCATGCAGTAACATCTGGAGGATTTATGGTGGTACTGGAGGCTCGATCCTCCATGCAGTAACATCTGGAGGATTTACGGTGGTACTGGAGGCTCGATCCTCCATGCAGTAACATCTGGAGGATTTACGGTGGTACTGGAGGCTCGATCATCCATGCAGTAACATCTGGAGGATTTACGGTGGTACTGGAGGCTCGATCCTCCATGCAGTAACATCTGGAGTATTTACGGTGGTACTGTATGCTCGATCCTCCATGCAGTAACATCTGGAGGATTTACGGTGGTACTGGAGGCTCGATCCTCCATGCAGTAACATCTGGAGGATTTACGGTGGTACTGGAGGCTCGATCCTCCATGCAGTAACATCTGGAGGATTTAGGGTGGTACTGGAGGCTCGATCCTCCATGCAGTAACATCTGGAGGATTTATGGTGGTACTGGAGGCTCGATCCTCCATGCAGTAACATCTGGAGTATTTACGGTGGTACTGGAGGCTCGATCCTCCATGCAGTAACATCTGGAGTATTTACGGTGGTACTGGAGGCTCGATCCTCCATGCAGTAACATCTGGAGGATTTACGGTGGTACTGGAGGCTCGATCCTCCATGCAGTAACATCTGGAGGATTTTCGGTGGTACTGGAGGCTCGATCCTCCATGCAGTAACATCTGGAGGATTTACGGTGGTACTGGAGGCTCGATCCTCCATGCAGTAACATCTGGAGGATTTACGGTGGTACTGGAGGCTCGATCCTCCATGCAGTAACATCTGGAGGATTTACGGTGGTGTTGGAGGCTCGATCCTCCATGCAGTAACATCTGGAGGATTTACGGTGGTACTGGAGGCTCGATCCTCCATGCAGTAACATCTGGAGTATTTACGGTGGTACTGGAGGCTCGATCCTCCATGCAGTAACATCTGGAGTATTTACGGTGGTACTGTAGGCTCGATCCTCCATGCAGTAACATCTGGAGGATTTACGGTGGTACTGGAGGCTCGATCCTCCATGCAGTAACATCTGGAGTATTTACGGTGGTGTTGGAGGCTCGATCCTCCATGCAGTAACATCTGGAGGATTTACGGTGGTGTTGGATCTCCCGTCTCGGTAAATCAGAATTTAATCTAATTTTGATTGTGAGTTAATTACTGGTTAATTTCTGGGTAATTAGCTTTACCTGTGGCTGGGGATGGCTGAAAACATGGCTGATGGGTTGGTATATGATAATTCCCATGATAACCCATCATAATTCCCTGATAATCCATGATAATACCCTGATAATACCTGATAACCCATGTTAATACCCTGATAATCCATGATAATCCCATGATAACCCATAATAATCCATGGTAATCCATGATAATACCATGATAACACATGATAATCCCATGAGAACCCATGATAATCCATGATAATCCATAATAATCCATGATAATCCCATGATAACCCATGATAACCCAAGATAACCCATGATAACCCAAGATCACCCATGATAATACCATGATAATCCATGATAATACCATGATAATCCATGATAATACCATGATAATCCATGATAATCCCATGATAACCCATGATAACCCATGATAACCCATGACAATCCCATGATAATCCATGATAATCCAATGATAATCCATGATAATCCATGATAATCCATGATAATACCATGATAACCCATGATAATCTCATGATAATCCATGATAATCCCTGATAATCCCACGATAACCCATGATAATCCCATGATAACCCATTATATCCCATGATAATACCATGATAATCCATGATAATCCCATGATAACCCATTATAATCCATGATAATACCATGATAATCCATGATAATCCATGATAACCCATGATAATCCATGATAATACCATGATAATACATGATAATACCATGATAACCCATGATAATCTCATGATAATCCATGATAATCCATGATAATCCCACGATAACCCATGATAATCCCATGATAATCCATGATAACCCATGATAATACCATGATAACCCATGATAATACCATGATAATCCATGATAATCCCATGATAACCCATGATAATCCATGATAATCCATGATAATACCATGATAACCCATGATAATCCATGATAATACCATGATAATCCGTGATAATACCATGATAATCCATGATAATACCATGATAATCTATGATAATACCATGATAATCCATTATAATCCATGATAATACCATGATAATCCATGATAATACCATGATAATCCATGATAATATCATGATAATCCATGATAATACAATGATAATCCATGATAATACCATGATAATCCATGATAATCCATGATAATACCATGATAATCCATGATAGTACCATGATAATCCATGATAATACCATGATAATCCATGATAATGCCATGATAATCTATGATAATCCATGATAATCCATGATAATACCATGATAATCTATGATAATACCACGATAATCCTTGATAATACCATGATAATCCATGATAATCCATGATAATATCATGATAGTACCATGAGAATCCATGATAATACCACGATAATCCTTGATAATCCATGATAATACCATGATAATCTATGATAATACCATGATAATCCATGATAATACAATGATAATCCATGATAATACCACGATAATCCTTGATAATACCATGATAATCCATGATAATCCATGATAATATCATGATAGTACCATGAGAATCCATGATAATACCATGATAATCCATGATAATCCATGATAATACCATGATAATCCATGATAATACCATGATATTCCATGATAATACCATGATAATCCATGGTATTATCATGGATTATCATGGTATTATCATGGAATATCATGGTATTATCATGGATTATCATGGTATTATCATGGATTATCATGGATTATCATGGTATTATCATGGATTCTCATGGTACTATCATGATATTATCATGGATTATCATGGATTATCATGATAATACCATGATAATCCATGATAATACCATGATAATACCATGATAATCCATGATAATACCATGATAATCCATGATAATACCATGATAATACCATGATAATCCATGATAATACCATGATAATACCATGATAATCCATGATAATACCATGATAATCCATGATAATACCATGATAATCCATGATAATACCATGATAATCCATGATAATACCATGATAATACCATGATAATCCATGATAATACCATGATAATCCATGATAATCCATGATAATACCATGATAATATATGATAATACCATGATAATCCATGATAATCCATGATAATCCATTATAATACCATGATAACCCATGATAATCCATGATAATACCATGATAATCAATGATAATCCATGATAATACCATGATTATCCATGATAATACCATGATAACCCATGATAATCCATGATATAACATGATAATTCAGGATAATACCATGATAATCCATGATAATACCTTGATAATCCATGATAACCCATGATAATCCATGATAATACCATGATAATCCATGATAATACCATGATAATCCATGATAACCCATGACAATCCATGATAATACCATGATAACCCATGATAATCCATGATAACCCATGATAATCCCTGATAATACCATGATAATCCATGATAACCCATGATAATCCATGATAATACCATAATAACCCATGATAATCCATGATAATACCATGATAATCCATGATAATACCATGATAATCCATGATAACCCATGATAATCCATGATAATACCATGATAACCCATGATAATCCATGATAACCCACGATAATCCATGATAATACCATGATAATCCATGATAATACCATGATAATCCATGATAACCCATGATAATCCATGATAATACCATGATAATCCATGATAATACCATGATAATCCATGATAACCCATGATAATCCCATGATAACTAGTGGTGTCCCCATTTCCTAATCCCATTTCCCAATTCCTAATTATTGCGCAATTATGAAATTCCAGTTCCCATTTCCTAATTTACCAACCCCAATTTCCCCCATTTCCCAATTGCAGCATTTCCCAATTACCCCTATACCTCAATTCACCCATTTCCCAATTCACCCATTTCCAAATTACCCCCATTTCCAGAGACTTAAAGATCACCAGGAAAAATGTCCGGAATGTTACAATTTACTGCTGTTATTGTTGGAAATGTTCCTTGATCGGGTGTGGTCGGGAATGGGTGTGGTCGGGAATGGGTGAGGTCGGGAATGGGTGTGGTCGGGAATGGGTGAGGTCGGGAATGGGTGTG